>NW_025727008.1:137500-145417 GCF_021461385.2 Schistocerca piceifrons | reverse complement strand
GTTTCCGGAATAGGAACCGGATTCCCTTTCGCCCAACGGGGGCCAGCACAAAGCGCATCATGCTATGACGGCCCCCCATCAACATCGGATTTCTCCTAGGGCTTAGGATCGACTGACTCGTGTGCAACGGCTGTTCACACGAAACCCTTCTCCGCGTCAGCCCTCCAGGGCCTCGCTGGAGTATTTGCTACTACCACCAAGATCTGCACCGACGGCGGCTCCAGGCAGGCTCACGCCCAGACCCTTCTGCGCCCACCGCCGCGACCCTCCTACTCGTCAGGGCTTCGCGGCCGGCCGCAAGGACCGGCCATGACTGCCAGACTGACGGCCGAGTATAGGCACGACGCTTCAGCGCCATCCATTTTCAGGGCTAGTTGCTTCGGCAGGTGAGTTGTTACACACTCCTTAGCGGATTCCGACTTCCATGGCCACCGTCCTGCTGTCTTAAGCAACCAACGCCTTTCATGGTTTCCATGAGCGTCGATTCGGGCGCCTTAACTCGGCGTTTGGTTCATCCACAGCGCCAGTTCTGCTTACCAAAAGTGGCCCCACTTGGCACTCCGATCCGAGTCGTTTGCTCGCGGCTTCAGCATATCAAGCAAGCGGAGATCTCACCCATTTAAAGTTTGAGAATAGGTTGAGGTCGTTTCGGCCCCAAGGCCTCTAATCATTCGCTTTACCGGATGAGACTCGTACGAGCACCAGCTATCCTGAGGGAAACTTCGGAGGGAACCAGCTACTAGATGGTTCGATTAGTCTTTCGCCCCTATACCCAGCTCCGACGATCGATTTGCACGTCAGAATCGCTACGGACCTCCATCAGGGTTTCCCCTGACTTCGTCCTGGCCAGGCATAGTTCACCATCTTTCGGGTCCCAACGTGTACGCTCTAGGTGCGCCTCACCTCGCAATGAGGACGAGACGCCCCGGGAGTGCGGAGGCCGCCGCCCCGTTGAAGGGCGGGGGAAGCCCCATCCTCCCTCGGCCCGCGCAAGGCGAGACCTTCACTTTCATTACGCCTTTAGGTTTCGTACAGCCCAATGACTCGCGCACATGTTAGACTCCTTGGTCCGTGTTTCAAGACGGGTCGTGAAATTGTCCAAAGCTGAAGCGCCGCTGACGGGAGCGATTATTCCGCCCGAGAGCATCCCGAGCCAACAGCGGCGCGGGTCCGGGGCCGGGCCAGGTAGGTCCGTCATCCGGGAAGAACCGCGCGCGCTTGCCGGGAGCCCGAGCGCCCAAAGGGGCGAATCGACTCCTCCAGATATACCGCCGGGCAGCCAGCCAGGACACCGGGGCTCTGCCCAACAGACGCGAACCGAGGCCCGCGGAAGGACAGGCTGCGCACCCGGGCCGTAGCCGGCACCCAGCGGGTCGCGACGTCCCTACTAGGGGAGAAGTGCGGCCCACCGCACACCGGAACGGCCCCCACCGCGGCGAGTGGAAAGGCAACCGGACACGACCCCGCCGCAGATTGCTCCGCGCGGGCGGCCGGCCCCATCTGCCGAGGGCGGAGGCCAGTGGCCGGATGGGCGTGAATCTCACCCGTTCGACCTTTCGGACTTCTCACGTTTACCCCAGAACGGTTTCACGTACTTTTGAACTCTCTCTTCAAAGTTCTTTTCAACTTTCCCTCACGGTACTTGTTCGCTATCGGTCTCGTGGTCATATTTAGTCTCAGATGGAGTTTACCACCCACTTGGAGCTGCACTCTCAAGCAACCCGACTCGAAGGAGAGGTCCCGCCGACGCTCGCACCGGCCGCTACGGGCCTGGCACCCTCTACGGGCCGTGGCCTCATTCAAGTTGGACTTGGGCTCGGCGCGAGGCGTCGGGGTAGTGGACCCTCCCAAACACCACATGCCACGACAGGCGGCAGCCTGCGGGGTTCGGTGCTGGACTCTTCCCTGTTCGCTCGCCGCTACTGGGGGAATCCTTGTTAGTTTCTTTTCCTCCGCTTAGTAATATGCTTAAATTCAGCGGGTAGTCTCGCCTGCTCTGAGGTCGTTGTACGAGGTGTCGCACGCCACACCGCCAGCCGGCTGTGCACGCTACCGAGAAAGTACCGGTATGCGAACCGCCAGGCGACGGGCGCGCATCGCACGTTTGAGGAGACGCGGCCGGCCCCACAGGCGGCCGCGACACTCCCAGGTCTGCGAAGCGGGGGCAAACGCCGCGCGCTTCAGTATACGTAGCCGACCCTCAGCCAGACGTGGCCCGGGAACGGAATCCATGGACCGCAATGTGCGTTCGAAACGTCGATGTTCATGTGTCCTGCAGTTCACATGTCGACGCGCAATTTGCTGCGTTCTTCATCGACCCACGAGCCGAGTGATCCACCGTCCTGGGTGATCTTTTCTCAGTTTCCCGCCGTCTCTTTCGAGACGGTCGCATAGGCGGGAGTGAGGCGTGTGGCGGCCCCTGTTCCAGCGTTCTGTGTCCAACGGCCTCACGGCCGACGGGCGTCGTACGGCTCCACACCGGAGCGGACAGGCACTCGGGCGAAAGTCATTCAAAACCGGCGCCAGGCGCCAGGTGCCGCAGGCCAGCCGCTCCAGCGCTTCAGCGCTCGTACCACACAACATTGCCGCTAGTTTTGAGAGGCACGCGTGGTTCCGCACGCGCGCACGGCTACGGCGAGCCGTACAGGTAGCGTGTTGGCGCGACACGACACGCACATCGAAAGACATGCAGTCTAGTCGGTAATGATCCTTCCGCAGGTTCACCTACGGAAACCTTGTTACGACTTTTACTTCCTCTAAATGATCAAGTTTGGTCATCTTTCCGGTAGCATCGGCAACGACAGAGTCAATGCCGGCGTACCAGTCCGAAGACCTCACTTAAATCATTCAATCGGTAGTAGCGACGGGCGGTGTGTACAAAGGGCAGGGACGTAATCAACGCGAGCTTATGACTCGCGCTTACTGGGAATTCCTCGTTCATGGGGAACAATTGCAAGCCCCAATCCCTAGCACGAAGGAGGTTCAGCGGGTTACCCCGACCTTTCGGCCTAGGAAGACACGCTGATTCCTTCAGTGTAGCGCGCGTGCGGCCCAGAACATCTAAGGGCATCACAGACCTGTTATTGCTCAATCTCGTGCGGCTAGAAGCCGCCTGTCCCTCTAAGAAGAAAAGTAATCGCTGACAGCACGAAGGATGTCACGCGACTAGTTAGCAGGCTAGAGTCTCGTTCGTTATCGGAATTAACCAGACAAATCGCTCCACCAACTAAGAACGGCCATGCACCACCACCCACCGAATCAAGAAAGAGCTATCAATCTGTCAATCCTTCCGGTGTCCGGGCCTGGTGAGTTTCCCGTGTTGAGTCAAATTAAGCCGCAGGCTCCACTCCTGGTGGTGCCCTTCCGTCAATTCCTTTAAGTTTCAGCTTTGCAACCATACTTCCCCCGGAACCCAAAAGCTTTGGTTTCCCGGAGGCTGCCCGCCGAGTCATCGGAGGAACTGCGGCGGATCGCTGGCTGGCATCGTTTATGGTTAGAACTAGGGCGGTACTAGGGCGGTATCTGATCGCCTTCGAACCTCTAACTTTCGTTCTTGATTAATGAAAACATACTTGGCAAATGCTTTCGCTTCTGTTCGTCTTGCGACGATCCAAGAATTTCACCTCTAACGTCGCAATACGAATGCCCCCGCCTGTCCCTATTAATCATTACCTCGGGTTCCGAAAACCAACAAAATAGAACCGAGGTCCTATTCCATTATTCCATGCACACAGTATTCAGGCGGGCTTGCCTGCTTTAAGCACTCTAATTTGTTCAAAGTAAACGTGCCGGCCCACCGAGACACTCAATAAAGAGCACCCTGGTAGGATTTCAACGGGGTCCGCCTCGGGACGCACGAGCACGCACGGGGCGGTCGCACGCCTTCGGCTCGCCCCACCGGCAGGACGTCCCACGATACATGCCAGTTAAACACCGACGGGCGGTGAACCAACAGCGTGGGACACAAATCCAACTACGAGCTTTTTAACCGCAACAACTTTAATATACGCTATTGGAGCTGGAATTACCGCGGCTGCTGCACCAGACTTGCCCTCCAATAGATACTCGTTAAAGGATTTAAAGTGTACTCATTCCGATTACGGGGCCTCGGATGAGTCCCGTATCGTTATTTTTCGTCACTACCTCCCCGTGCCGGGAGTGGGTAATTTGCGCGCCTGCTGCCTTCCTTGGATGTGGTAGCCGTTTCTCAGGCTCCCTCTCCGGAATCGAACCCTGATTCCCCGTTACCCGTTACAACCATGGTAGGCGCAGAACCTACCATCGACAGTTGATAAGGCAGACATTTGAAAGATGCGTCGCCGGTACGAGGACCGTGCGATCAGCCCAAAGTTATTCAGAGTCACCAAGGCAAACGGACCGGACGAGCCGACCGATTGGTTTTGATCTAATAAAAGCGTCCCTTCCATCTCTGGTCGGGACTCTGTTTGCATGTATTAGCTCTAGAATTACCACAGTTATCCAAGTAACGTGGGTACGATCTAAGGAACCATAACTGATTTAATGAGCCATTCGCGGTTTCACCTTAATGCGGCTTGTACTGAGACATGCATGGCTTAATCTTTGAGACAAGCATATGACTACTGGCAGGATCAACCAGGGAGCTGCGTCAACTAGAGCTGAGCAGCCGGCCGCCCGGGAGTGTGTCCCGGGGGCCCGCGCGAACACGCAAGCGTCCGCTCAATCATTCTGCAAACAGGAGGAGGCTGAGCTCCCCTGCACAATACACCTCGAAACCCTCTCAGGTCCCGGCGGCGCGCAGCGCCGTCCCAAGTACTTGGTCGGGTTCGAGAGAGGCGCAATCGCCCGGAGTTAGGCGAGTAGACGCTTTCGGTGCGACCACCCGTGCTCCCAACTGAGCTTGCCGCTGCCGACAGAGGCCCGGGAGCGTGCTGTCGTGGCATTGCCGGCGGGAGACAACACGCGCCACCTACGGTGACCGGCAGCTCCAACGCCAGCGCCACAGAAGGACAAAAGCCCCACTTGGGTGCCGAAGCGAACTCTCCCAGCACAGCGCACGCGCCAACACATCCGCACAGCTGCGATACAAACCACCAGCGAGAACCGCTGGGGCGACCGAGCAGCAGACGGCGTCGCGGCGCCGAGCGCCGGGCGGCAGCGCATCCTCAACGCACACAGTCCTCAATCGGACCAGCACACTGAAGATGTCCACCGCGCTTCGCACCGGGCCCGCGAGGACCTACTTTGGCCGCACGGCGCCGCGCGCAGGGTGCGCCGGCGCGCAGCTGCGACGCCTGCCGCGTCCGTCGGCCGGCGCGCCTGCCACTGGCCGCCCCCACCAGCCGGCTGTAGCGCGTGCGCCCACGCACCGCGCGGCCAGCACGCCGGGAGGCGCCCCCTCACCGGCCGGGGACGGTCCCACCCAGCCACCGCCGCGTATCGCTTCACACCCAGATGCCGTTCAGTTTCGTCGGCATGGTGGGTATCGCTGGAACAACCGGTTAGTACCTCAACCTATCGTCGCCATCACCGATTCACCCCTAGCGAGAACAACCGCACCACAACAGGTTACCATTTGTTCATTTGCGTAACTTCACCAGAAAACGCAGGCGTCCATCGCCATTTGCAACTTCCACGATTATTGCATGCCTGTGTCAGGTGTCACGCCACACTACGTCTGCCCACATACACGCAACAAAATGTGCACGCCTAGACAATACGTGGAAGGTGGCCCCCGTACGTATGCGATGTCCATTGCTCGAACGACTGTCAACCGGCCTCTGTAGCATGTCGCAGATATGGAACGCGGTGCACCATGCCATCACGGTGTGTGAGGAGAGACGACTAGGTCCGAATACATCAACAGACAGCTCATGCTGATCGCCATCCACGGCGTCCGTTCCTCCCACACGTCTCTATGGCGTACCACACTGCAATCCAGCTCTCATAGGGAGACGACACGTAGCTGCGTGCACAATATTTGCACTGTATGGTCCGCCGTTTTTGGGCGCAGTCGTTGTACGGTCACACATGTGCCACGATGTATCATTCAGTACATAAGGACGAATGTGCAGTACAGATTGTGGTTTACGCGTACGACATTAGCGGACAGTTGACACAGGCCGCACCACAACGTAGCCTGAGTACGTCGCATGCGGAGGGCATTGAACATGCAAAGTTCTCACCAACCAGCTTGCGAAGGCAGGGGGCAAGGTGGGGACGTGGGGAGGGGCGGCATGTACGTCCTGCTGCCATCCACATTACAGTGTACAGCAGGAGCATGTGGAAAGTGAGCAAGACTTGCAAGGTGTTTAACATGAAGCGATACACAGGGGAGCGGGGAGTGCGAGTAGCGAACTATATTGCGAGGGTTGCGGGTGGGCAACACTACACTAATTGAACGAGTCGTATAACAATTACAGAGCAGGTTTAGGCGACAACGTGGGTTACGTTAGGCGACAACGTGGGTTAGGTTAAGGCACGACGTGGGTTAGGTTAAGGCACGACATGGGTTAGGTTAAGGCACAACATGGGTTAGGTTAAGGCACAACATGGGTTAGGTTAAGGCACAACATGGGTTAGGTTAAGGCACAACATGGGTTAGGTTAAGGCACAACATGGGTTAGGTTAAGGCACAACATGGGTTAGGTTAAGGCACAACATGGGTTAGGTTAAGGCACAACATGGGTTAGGTTAAGGCACAACATGGGTTAGGTTAAGGCACAACATGGGTTAGGTTAAGGCACAACATGGGTTAGGTTAAGGCACAACATGGGTTAGGTTAAGGCACAACATGGGTTAGGTTAAGGCACAACATGGGTTAGGTTAAGGCACAACATGGGTTAGGTTAAGGCACAACATGGGTTAGGTTAAGGCACAACATGGGTTAGGTTAAGGCACAACATGGGTTAGGTTAAGGCACAACATGGGTTAGGTTAAGGCACAACATGGGTTAGGTTAAGGCACAACATGGGTTAGGTTAAGGCACAACATGGGTTAGGTTAAGGCACAACATGGGTTAGGTTAAGGCACAACATGGGTTAGGTTAAGGCACAACATGGGTTAGGTTAAGGCACAACATGGGTTAGGTTAAGGCACAACATGGGTTAGGTTAAGGCACAACATGGGTTAGGTTAAGGCACAACATGGGTTAGGTTAAGGCACAACATGGGTTAGGTTAAGGCACAACATGGGTTAGGTTAAGGCACAACATGGGTTAGGTTAAGGCACAACATGGGTTAGGTTAAGGCACAACATGGGTTAGGTTAAGGCACAACATGGGTTAGGTTAAGGCACAACATGGGTTAGGTTAAGGCACAACATGGGTTAGGTTAAGGCACAACATGGGTTAGGTTAAGGCACAACATGGGTTAGGTTAAGGCACAACATGGGTTAGGTTAAGGCACAACATAGGTTAGGTTAAGGCACAACATAGGTTAGGTTAAGGCACAACATAGGTTAGGTTAAGGCACAACATAGGTTAGGTTAAGGCACAACATAGGTTAGGTTAAGGCACAACATAGGTTAGGTTAAGGCACAACATAGGTTAGGTTAAGGCACAACATAGGTTAGGTTAAGGCACAACATAGGTTAGGTTAAGGTACAACATAGGTTAGGTTAAGGTACAACATAGGTTAGGTTAAGGTACAACATAGGTTAGGTTAAGGTACAACATAGGTTAGGTTAGGTTAGGTTACACGTTGTTGTAAGGAAAGGTGTAGGGGGGGGCGGGGGCGGCAGGTTCGTTGATAGTGATTATAGTAAGTGAATGCTTGTGACATGATCAGATTTGTCACGTCAGGATGCACCTTTGGCTTATTAGAGGCGGCGCTCCAATTCTATGCTTGTGTCAGACCTGTGTCTTTGACTCATGTCATTGTTTGTGCGCTGTGACAGGAGGTACTATTGTGATGTTGGGTGCACCGTTGTATAGGACAT
>NW_025727008.1:125000-130000 GCF_021461385.2 Schistocerca piceifrons | reverse complement strand
TCGTCTTGCGACGATCCAAGAATTTCACCTCTAACGTCGCAATACGAATGCCCCCGCCTGTCCCTATTAATCATTACCTCGGGTTCCGAAAACCAACAAAATAGAACCGAGGTCCTATTCCATTATTCCATGCACACAGTATTCAGGCGGGCTTGCCTGCTTTAAGCACTCTAATTTGTTCAAAGTAAACGTGCCGGCCCACCGAGACACTCAATAAAGAGCACCCTGGTAGGATTTCAACGGGGTCCGCCTCGGGACGCACGAGCACGCACGGGGCGGTCGCACGCCTTCGGCTCGCCCCACCGGCAGGACGTCCCACGATACATGCCAGTTAAACACCGACGGGCGGTGAACCAACAGCGTGGGACACAAATCCAACTACGAGCTTTTTAACCGCAACAACTTTAATATACGCTATTGGAGCTGGAATTACCGCGGCTGCTGGCACCAGACTTGCCCTCCAATAGATACTCGTTAAAGGATTTAAAGTGTACTCATTCCGATTACGGGGCCTCGGATGAGTCCCGTATCGTTATTTTTCGTCACTACCTCCCCGTGCCGGGAGTGGGTAATTTGCGCGCCTGCTGCCTTCCTTGGATGTGGTAGCCGTTTCTCAGGCTCCCTCTCCGGAATCGAACCCTGATTCCCCGTTACCCGTTACAACCATGGTAGGCGCAGAACCTACCATCGACAGTTGATAAGGCAGACATTTGAAAGATGCGTCGCCGGTACGAGGACCGTGCGATCAGCCCAAAGTTATTCAGAGTCACCAAGGCAAACGGACCGGACGAGCCGACCGATTGGTTTTGATCTAATAAAAGCGTCCCTTCCATCTCTGGTCGGGACTCTGTTTGCATGTATTAGCTCTAGAATTACCACAGTTATCCAAGTAACGTGGGTACGATCTAAGGAACCATAACTGATTTAATGAGCCATTCGCGGTTTCACCTTAATGCGGCTTGTACTGAGACATGCATGGCTTAATCTTTGAGACAAGCATATGACTACTGGCAGGATCAACCAGGGAGCTGCGTCAACTAGAGCTGAGCAGCCGGCCGCCCGGGAGTGTGTCCCGGGGGCCCGCGCGAACACGCAAGCGTCCGCTCAATCATTCTGCAAACAGGAGGAGGCTGAGCTCCCCTGCACAATACACCTCGAAACCCTCTCAGGTCCCGGCGGCGCGCAGCGCCGTCCCAAGTACTTGGTCGGGTTCGAGAGAGGCGCAATCGCCCGGAGTTAGGCGAGTAGACGCTTTCGGTGCGACCACCCGTGCTCCCAACTGAGCTTGCCGCTGCCGACAGAGGCCCGGGAGCGTGCTGTCGTGGCATTGCCGGCGGGAGACAACACGCGCCACCTACGGTGACCGGCAGCTCCAACGCCAGCGCCACAGAAGGACAAAAGCCCCACTTGGGTGCCGAAGCGAACTCTCCCAGCACAGCGCACGCGCCAACACATCCGCACAGCTGCGATACAAACCACCAGCGAGAACCGCTGGGGCGACCGAGCAGCAGACGGCGTCGCGGCGCCGAGCGCCGGGCGGCAGCGCATCCTCAACGCACACAGTCCTCAATCGGACCAGCACACTGAAGATGTCCACCGCGCTTCGCACCGGGCCCGCGAGGACCTACTTTGGCCGCACGGCGCCGCGCGCAGGGTGCGCCGGCGCGCAGCTGCGACGCCTGCCGCGTCCGTCGGCCGGCGCGCCTGCCACTGGCCGCCCCCACCAGCCGGCTGTAGCGCGTGCGCCCACGCACCGCGCGGCCAGCACGCCGGGAGGCGCCCCCTCACCGGCCGGGGACGGTCCCACCCAGCCACCGCCGCGTATCGCTTCACACCCAGATGCCGTTCAGTTTCGTCGGCATGGTGGGTATCGCTGGAACAACCGGTTAGTACCTCAACCTATCGTCGCCATCACCGATTCACCCCTAGCGAGAACAACCGCACCACAACAGGTTACCATTTGTTCATTTGCGTAACTTCACCAGAAAACGCAGGCGTCCATCGCCATTTGCAACTTCCACGATTATTGCATGCCTGTGTCAGGTGTCACGCCACACTACGTCTGCCCACATACACGCAACAAAATGTGCACGCCTAGACAATACGTGGAAGGTGGCCCCCGTACGTATGCGATGTCCATTGCTCGAACGACTGTCAACCGGCCTCTGTAGCATGTCGCAGATATGGAACGCGGTGCACCATGCCATCACGGTGTGTGAGGAGAGACGACTAGGTCCGAATACATCAACAGACAGCTCATGCTGATCGCCATCCACGGCGTCCGTTCCTCCCACACGTCTCTATGGCGTACCACACTGCAATCCAGCTCTCATAGGGAGACGACACGTAGCTGCGTGCACAATATTTGCACTGTATGGTCCGCCGTTTTTGGGCGCAGTCGTTGTACGGTCACACATGTGCCACGATGTATCATTCAGTACATAAGGACGAATGTGCAGTACAGATTGTGGTTTACGCGTACGACATTAGCGGACAGTTGACACAGGCCGCACCACAACGTAGCCTGAGTACGTCGCATGCGGAGGGCATTGAACATGCAAAGTTCTCACCAACCAGCTTGCGAAGGCAGGGGGCAAGGTGGGGACGTGGGGAGGGGCGGCATGTACGTCCTGCTGCCATCCACATTACAGTGTACAGCAGGAGCATGTGGAAAGTGAGCAAGACTTGCAAGGTGTTTAACATGAAGCGATACACAGGGGAGCGGGGAGTGCGAGTAGCGAACTATATTGCGAGGGTTGCGGGTGGGCAACACTACACTAATTGAACGAGTCGTATAACAATTACAGAGCAGGTTTAGGCGACAACGTGGGTTACGTTAGGCGACAACGTGGGTTAGGTTAAGGCACGACGTGGGTTAGGTTAAGGCACGACATGGGTTAGGTTAAGGCACGACATGGGTTAGGTTAAGGCACAACATGGGTTAGGTTAAGGCACAACATGGGTTAGGTTAAGGCACAACATGGGTTAGGTTAAGGCACAACATGGGTTAGGTTAAGGCACAACATGGGTTAGGTTAAGGCACAACATGGGTTAGGTTAAGGCACAACATGGGTTAGGTTAAGGCACAACATGGGTTAGGTTAAGGCACAACATGGGTTAGGTTAAGGCACAACATGGGTTAGGTTAAGGCACAACATGGGTTAGGTTAAGGCACAACATGGGTTAGGTTAAGGCACAACATGGGTTAGGTTAAGGCACAACATGGGTTAGGTTAAGGCACAACATGGGTTAGGTTAAGGCACAACATGGGTTAGGTTAAGGCACAACATGGGTTAGGTTAAGGCACAACATGGGTTAGGTTAAGGCACAACATGGGTTAGGTTAAGGCACAACATGGGTTAGGTTAAGGCACAACATGGGTTAGGTTAAGGCACAACATGGGTTAGGTTAAGGCACAACATGGGTTAGGTTAAGGCACAACATGGGTTAGGTTAAGGCACAACATGGGTTAGGTTAAGGCACAACATGGGTTAGGTTAAGGCACAACATGGGTTAGGTTAAGGCACAACATGGGTTAGGTTAAGGCACAACATGGGTTAGGTTAAGGCACAACATGGGTTAGGTTAAGGCACAACATGGGTTAGGTTAAGGCACAACATAGGTTAGGTTAAGGCACAACATAGGTTAGGTTAAGGCACAACATAGGTTAGGTTAAGGCACAACATAGGTTAGGTTAAGGCACAACATAGGTTAGGTTAAGGCACAACATAGGTTAGGTTAAGGCACAACATAGGTTAGGTTAAGGCACAACATAGGTTAGGTTAAGGTACAACATAGGTTAGGTTAAGGTACAACATAGGTTAGGTTAAGGTACAACATAGGTTAGGTTAAGGTACAACATAGGTTAGGTTAAGGTACAACATAGGTTAGGTTAGGTTAGGTTACACGTTGTTGTAAGGAAAGGTGTAGGGGGGGGCGGGGGCGGCAGGTTCGTTGATAGTGATTATAGTAAGTGAATGCTTGTGACATGATCAGATTTGTCACGTCAGGATGCACCTTTGGCTTATTAGAGGCGGCGCTCCAATTCTATGCTTGTGTCAGACCTGTGTCTTTGACTCATGTCATTGTTTGTGCGCTGTGACAGGAGGTACTATTGTGATGTTGGGTGCACCGTTGTATAGGACATGTGTGGGTGTTGGTGCCTGATCTGCGCAATGGTGGATGTCGAAAGGGTGGGATATTGTATTTTCCGCATGGACCTCCTGGTCTGGTTGTGATAGTGTGGATTGTGTAATGTGGCGGAGAGGATGCACTGGATGTTGTTCCATGCTGGTGCTTACATATTGTATGTGCGCCCGTTAGAAGCAGAGAGTGGTGCGTGATCAGAGTGGCTGGCTGACGTGTGGTTCCCATTGTGGGCAGACTCTTTCAGCATGTATACGGACAGTTGTATATATATTCTGTAGTTTGATGGCTCTGCATTGATTACTAATCAGCGCCGTGTGTACGGGTAATCTGGTTCCAGTCCAAAATGTTCCATCTGTGTACATTAGTGACAAAGACTCCCCTCATGCAGTGGGGCTCGGTCTGTTATAACTCTTCCGCGTAATATATTTGCCCCACGTTTTTGCGACTGCGAGTGCGAGTGCAACGCGCATGGGGACCGACATGCTGATGGCTCGGTATCGGACGCCGTACAGTGAGCAACGCGATCGCGTCTCTCGCTCGTAAGTGGTACAGGTCGCGGCTCATGTATAGGGACAGCGGGAATGTCGCATATTGGCAATAACTCTTCATGAAACGCACGTTATAGGGGTGGATTGCACTTTACGAGTGCGGGAAACGTCCGCCGTTCATCCGCTGGAGGTGCGCGTTTGGCGGTTGGGGTGGTGCACGAACGGGTGCGGGTGGAGTCATTGCCGGTCCACGGCTTCGTGCGGCAGAGCCACTGGAGATTGGGTGCTATGGTCGACAGAGGCTGCAGGCTTTGTGGGTGGCGTCGAAAGGCGGGCACTGTGGCGCCATCGCTGTCTTAATCG
>NW_025727008.1:117500-120000 GCF_021461385.2 Schistocerca piceifrons | reverse complement strand
TCTTGTGGGTTAAATGTGCGCTGATACCTGCGTCTTGCCCTGCGCGTAGCCTGACGTCGGTCACTTAGTTCTGGAGTCCATGGTGCCGGGTGCACGCTTTGGACTCTGCTTCTCTTTGGTACGACTGCTTCTATTACTTCCTTTATACT
This sequence comes from Schistocerca piceifrons, assembly GCF_021461385.2. Lineage (NCBI taxonomy): Eukaryota > Metazoa > Arthropoda > Insecta > Orthoptera > Acrididae > Schistocerca > Schistocerca piceifrons. The sequence goes on along the minus strand of NW_025727008.1, from coordinate 119,851 downwards.
TTGAACTATCTGCTCCGCTGTTTCATCAACCTCGAGATCCTCATCCAGCTCCGGCGGGCTGTACTCCCGGGAGAGTCTTTCCCAGTCTACCTTTTTATAGTCATATTCTGAAAGCCATTCCTGTGGCGCCACATTCTGTTCTGATTTTAATATATACTTTATTACATTATGATCACTGGTCGTTGCATTCTCCAATACCTCCCATTTATCTATTTTATTGGTAGCCCTGTTATTTGCCAGTGTTACATCTATATTTGTTTTTGCCCCTGCTCTATTTGAATATGTTGGTATCTCGCTAGGTGCGTTTATTATATCTAGATTTAATTCACTTATTGCATCTTCTAATTCCTGACCTTTTTCGTCTTGTTCTCCGCTGTGCCACAGGAATGACTTTGCGTTTGCATCCATTGCTATGATTACTTGATGGCCCTGTAGAGTTCTACATATTTCCTTTAGTTGTTCTAGGTACATAGTTATTGGCTCTCTATACTGACAATATATTGATACTAAATACCACTTAGTGTTTTTGGCGTGTACTTCGATTGTTACAACATGTTCATTTGTAAATTGATTTAATACTATTGTTCTTATATTACTATTTAAAATTACTATTGCAGACATTGGTCTTTCTCCCTTCATGATTATTTGAGCCGTGGCTGTCATTCCTGGGATTTTACCCTCCCGGGAGTACGGTTCTTGCAAGCATAGTATGTCAGCTTTATGTTCTTCTGCTAATTTACGCAACTCGTAATTTACTTGTACGCTTCTCATTGTATTAATTTGGAGAACTAAAAGATCCATTACGGATGATATGTATGGTAATGATCTTCTGGCCATGTCTTATTGGGGTCAAATCCTATTCGGCCGTATGTTGTTACCATTTGTATATATATATTTTCCAAATTGTATTTTACGCCTCTTCTTTCGTATACTTGCTTTACTATTTCCTGTAATTGTTCGTGTTCCGTGGGGATTCCGGCCGCGGCTAGCTGAATGCAGTCAACGTCCGCCAAAGCTGGATAAGTAATTCTCGAGCCGTTTGTGTGCCCCACTCTCACTAGTTGGCGTAATGCAGTGGTTAGCAGACCGGGTTCTTCTAGTCTTGCCATCTGCAGTGCGTTTTCGCATATCTTATAAGTGTTCTTTGGGTCCATTGCATTATATGTGTCACTCTTGCTTGACTGATTGTTTTTATCTTTTATGTGTTCTGAGTGGTCTCTTTTGGGCGAGCTCGGTCGTCCGTCCTCGCCCTTCATCAGCGTTTTCTTTTCATTAAAAACGGACGACCGAGGTCGTCCGTATTTCTTTCCTATGTTGTTCTTTTCTATGTCTTTGTTTTGTCTCTGTGTTGGTGTAGTGTGTTGTGTCCTGGGCGCCTCTGGTCGCCCATCTCTGCCCTCCATCGGCATTTTCTTTTCATGAAAAATGGGCGACCGAGGTCGCCCTTCTGTTTGTATTTGTGCTTCTTGCGTGTTCATTGTTTGTACTTGTGCGTCTATCATGCTTATTGTTTGTACTTGTACATCCCTTGTTGTATTTTGTTTCTTGTCTTGTATCAGTGTTTCTCGTTGTGTCTTGGGCACCTCTTGCTTTCTATCTCCGCTCTCCATCTGCATTTTCTTGTCATAAAAAACGGGCGACCGAGGTCGCCCTTGTGTTGGTGTTCTTTCAATGGGGGTATTGGCAATACAGTTTTGTGCTGTACATGTTTTGTGTTGATTGTTATCCCGTTTGTTATCCCGTGTGTTTTTTGTTGTTCCCTTATTTTCAGGTTGTTTATCTGTGATTTCTTTTGCATCTTTTTCCCTTGCCCCTACTGCTTCTCTGATTTTCATGCCCCTTAGCGTATCTCTTAGTTGTTTGCTTGGTGATTTATGCTTCTTTCTTTTCTCTTGGGGGTTAATCTCCATAATCTGTCCTTTGTATAAGTCTTCCTAGTAACAGCTGATACGTGGGGCATTCTTTGGAGTTTGGTGCTCTACATTTTCTTTTTCCCCTTCTATTGCATGGTATACATGTCTCAGGTCTGTTCTTCTCTGGGCACTCTTTCTTGTTGTGGTTGTCCGTTCCACAGTGACCACAGGTGGGGTCACCCCAGGTACAGTACTTCTGTACGTGACCCAGATCCATACATCTGTGACACCTGGGTACCACGCAATAATCTTTGACCGCGACTGAGCTATACTCCACATATACTCTTCCATTTTGTATGAGTTCTTTTCTCAATGTTGGGGAAACCTCAACTACTTGATGTCCCGTATCTCTGTCTTTTCTCCCCATTCTAAATTTTGGTCTAAATTCCTTTTTGAAGTCTTGTGGGCTCATTTTTTCTTCAAAATTCTGAGTGTAAA
>NW_025727008.1:107500-112500 GCF_021461385.2 Schistocerca piceifrons | reverse complement strand
GGTGCCCTTCCGTCAATTCCTTTAAGTTTCAGCTTTGCAACCATACTTCCCCCGGAACCCAAAAGCTTTGGTTTCCCGGAGGCTGCCCGCCGAGTCATCGGAGGAACTGCGGCGGATCGCTGGCTGGCATCGTTTATGGTTAGAACTAGGGCGGTATCTGATCGCCTTCGAACCTCTAACTTTCGTTCTTGATTAATGAAAACATACTTGGCAAATGCTTTCGCTTCTGTTCGTCTTGCGACGATCCAAGAATTTCACCTCTAACATCGCAATACGAATGCCCCCGCCTGTCCCTATTAATCATTACCTCGGGTTCCGAAAACCAACAAAATAGAACCGAGGTCCTATTCCATTATTCCATGCACACAGTATTCAGGCGGGCTTGCCTGCTTTAAGCACTCTAATTTGTTCAAAGTAAACGTGCCGGCCCACCGAGACACTCAATAAAGAGCACCCTGGTAGGATTTCAACGGGGTCCGCCTCGGGACGCACGAGCACGCACGGGGCGGTCGCACGCCTTCGGCTCGCCCCACCGGCAGGACGTCCCACGATACATGCCAGTTAAACACCGACGGGCGGTGAACCAACAGCGTGGGACACAAATCCAACTACGAGCTTTTTAACCGCAACAACTTTAATATACGCTATTGGAGCTGGAATTACCGCGGCTGCTGGCACCAGACTTGCCCTCCAATAGATACTCGTTAAAGGATTTAAAGTGTACTCATTCCGATTACGGGGCCTCGGATGAGTCCCGTATCGTTATTTTTCGTCACTACCTCCCCGTGCCGGGAGTGGGTAATTTGCGCGCCTGCTGCCTTCCTTGGATGTGGTAGCCGTTTCTCAGGCTCCCTCTCCGGAATCGAACCCTGATTCCCCGTTACCCGTTACAACCATGGTAGGCGCAGAACCTACCATCGACAGTTGATAAGGCAGACATTTGAAAGATGCGTCGCCGGTACGAGGACCGTGCGATCAGCCCAAAGTTATTCAGAGTCACCAAGGCAAACGGACCGGACGAGCCGACCGATTGGTTTTGATCTAATAAAAGCGTCCCTTCCATCTCTGGTCGGGACTCTGTTTGCATGTATTAGCTCTAGAATTACCACAGTTATCCAAGTAACGTGGGTACGATCTAAGGAACCATAACTGATTTAATGAGCCATTCGCGGTTTCACCTTAATGCGGCTTGTACTGAGACATGCATGGCTTAATCTTTGAGACAAGCATATGACTACTGGCAGGATCAACCAGGGAGCTGCGTCAACTAGAGCTGAGCAGCCGGCCGCCCGGGAGTGTGTCCCGGGGGCCCGCGCGAACACGCAAGCGTCCGCTCAATCATTCTGCAAACAGGAGGAGGCTGAGCTCCCCTGCACAATACACCTCGAAACCCTCTCAGGTCCCGGCGGCGCGCAGCGCCGTCCCAAGTACTTGGTCGGGTTCGAGAGAGGCGCAATCGCCCGGAGTTAGGCGAGTAGACGCTTTCGGTGCGACCACCCGTGCTCCCAACTGAGCTTGCCGCTGCCGACAGAGGCCCGGGAGCGTGCTGTCGTGGCATTGCCGGCGGGAGACAACACGCGCCACCTACGGTGACCGGCAGCTCCAACGCCAGCGCCACAGAAGGACAAAAGCCCCACTTGGGTGCCGAAGCGAACTCTCCCAGCACAGCGCACGCGCCAACACATCCGCACAGCTGCGATACAAACCACCAGCGAGAACCGCTGGGGCGACCGAGCAGCAGACGGCGTCGCGGCGCCGAGCGCCGGGCGGCAGCGCATCCTCAACGCACACAGTCCTCAATCGGACCAGCACACTGAAGATGTCCACCGCGCTTCGCACCGGGCCCGCGAGGACCTACTTTGGCCGCACGGCGCCGCGCGCAGGGTGCGCCGGCGCGCAGCTGCGACGCCTGCCGCGTCCGTCGGCCGGCGCGCCTGCCACTGGCCGCCCCCACCAGCCGGCTGTAGCGCGTGCGCCCACGCACCGCGCGGCCAGCACGCCGGGAGGCGCCCCCTCACCGGCCGGGGACGGTCCCACCCAGCCACCGCCGCGTATCGCTTCACACCCAGATGCCGTTCAGTTTCGTCGGCATGGTGGGTATCGCTGGAACAACCGGTTAGTACCTCAACCTATCGTCGCCATCACCGATTCACCCCTAGCGAGAACAACCGCACCACAACAGGTTACCATTTGTTCATTTGCGTAACTTCACCAGAAAACGCAGGCGTCCATCGCCATTTGCAACTTCCACGATTATTGCATGCCTGTGTCAGGTGTCACGCCACACTACGTCTGCCCACATACACGCAACAAAATGTGCACGCCTAGACAATACGTGGAAGGTGGCCCCCGTACGTATGCGATGTCCATTGCTCGAACGACTGTCAACCGGCCTCTGTAGCATGTCGCAGATATGGAACGCGGTGCACCATGCCATCACGGTGTGTGAGGAGAGACGACTAGGTCCGAATACATCAACAGACAGCTCATGCTGATCGCCATCCACGGCGTCCGTTCCTCCCACACGTCTCTATGGCGTACCACACTGCAATCCAGCTCTCATAGGGAGACGACACGTAGCTGCGTGCACAATATTTGCACTGTATGGTCCGCCGTTTTTGGGCGCAGTCGTTGTACGGTCACACATGTGCCACGATGTATCATTCAGTACATAAGGACGAATGTGCAGTACAGATTGTGGTTTACGCGTACGACATTAGCGGACAGTTGACACAGGCCGCACCACAACGTAGCCTGAGTACGTCGCATGCGGAGGGCATTGAACATGCAAAGTTCTCACCAACCAGCTTGCGAAGGCAGGGGGCAAGGTGGGGACGTGGGGAGGGGCGGCATGTACGTCCTGCTGCCATCCACATTACAGTGTACAGCAGGAGCATGTGGAAAGTGAGCAAGACTTGCAAGGTGTTTAACATGAAGCGATACACAGGGGAGCGGGGAGTGCGAGTAGCGAACTATATTGCGAGGGTTGCGGGTGGGCAACACTACACTAATTGAACGAGTCGTATAACAATTACAGAGCAGGTTTAGGCGACAACGTGGGTTACGTTAGGCGACAACGTGGGTTAGGTTAAGGCACGACGTGGGTTAGGTTAAGGCACGACATGGGTTAGGTTAAGGCACAACATGGGTTAGGTTAAGGCACAACATGGGTTAGGTTAAGGCACAACATGGGTTAGGTTAAGGCACAACATGGGTTAGGTTAAGGCACAACATGGGTTAGGTTAAGGCACAACATGGGTTAGGTTAAGGCACAACATGGGTTAGGTTAAGGCACAACATGGGTTAGGTTAAGGCACAACATGGGTTAGGTTAAGGCACAACATGGGTTAGGTTAAGGCACAACATGGGTTAGGTTAAGGCACAACATGGGTTAGGTTAAGGCACAACATGGGTTAGGTTAAGGCACAACATGGGTTAGGTTAAGGCACAACATAGGTTAGGTTAAGGCACAACATAGGTTAGGTTAAGGCACAACATGGGTTAGGTTAAGGCACAACATGGGTTAGGTTAAGGCACAACATGGGTTAGGTTAAGGCACAACATGGGTTAGGTTAAGGCACAACATGGGTTAGGTTAAGGCACAACATGGGTTAGGTTAAGGCACAACATGGGTTAGGTTAAGGCACAACATGGGTTAGGTTAAGGCACAACATGGGTTAGGTTAAGGCACAACATGGGTTAGGTTAAGGCACAACATGGGTTAGGTTAAGGCACAACATGGGTTAGGTTAAGGCACAACATGGGTTAGGTTAAGGCACAACATGGGTTAGGTTAAGGCACAACATGGGTTAGGTTAAGGCACAACATGGGTTAGGTTAAGGCACAACATGGGTTAGGTTAAGGCACAACATGGGTTAGGTTAAGGCACAACATGGGTTAGGTTAAGGCACAACATGGGTTAGGTTAAGGCACAACATGGGTTAGGTTAAGGCACAACATAGGTTAGGTTAAGGCACAACATAGGTTAGGTTAAGGCACAACATAGGTTAGGTTAAGGCACAACATAGGTTAGGTTAAGGCACAACATAGGTTAGGTTAAGGCACAACATAGGTTAGGTTAAGGCACAACATAGGTTAGGTTAAGGCACAACATAGGTTAGGTTAAGGCACAACATAGGTTAGGTTAAGGTACAACATAGGTTAGGTTAAGGTACAACATAGGTTAGGTTAGGTTAGGTTACACGTTGTTGTAAGGAAAGGTGTAGGGGGGGGCGGGGGCGGCAGGTTCGTTGATAGTGATTATAGTAAGTGAATGCTTGTGACATGATCAGATTTGTCACGTCAGGATGCACCTTTGGCTTATTAGAGGCGGCGCTCCAATTCTATGCTTGTGTCAGACCTGTGTCTTTGACTCATGTCATTGTTTGTGCGCTGTGACAGGAGGTACTATTGTGATGTTGGGTGCACCGTTGTATAGGACATGTGTGGGTGTTGGTGCCTGATCTGCGCAATGGTGGATGTCGAAAGGGTGGGATATTGTATTTTCCGCATGGACCTCCTGGTCTGGTTGTGATAGTGTGGATTGTGTAATGTGGCGGAGAGGATGCACTGGATGTTGTTCCATGCTGGTGCTTACATATTGTATGTGCGCCCGTTAGAAGCAGAGAGTGGTGCGTGATCAGAGTGGCTGGCTGACGTGTGGTTCCCATTGTGGGCAGACTCTTTCAGCATGTATACGGACAGTTGTATATATATTCTGTAGTTTGATGGCTCTGCATTGATTACTAATCAGCGCCGTGTGTACGGGTAATCTGGTTCCAGTCCAAAATGTTCCATCTGTGTACATTAGTGACAAAGACTCCCCTCATGCAGTGGGGCTCGGTCTGTTATAACTCTTCCGCGTAATATATTTGCCCCACGTTTTTGCGACTGCGAGTGCGAGTGCAACGCGCATGGGGACCGACATGCTGATGGCTCGGTATCGGACGCCGTACAGTGAGCAACGCGATCGCGTCTCTCGCTCGTAAGTGGTACAGGTC
>NW_025727008.1:97500-102500 GCF_021461385.2 Schistocerca piceifrons | reverse complement strand
GTACTTGTTCGCTATCGGTCTCGTGGTCATATTTAGTCTCAGATGGAGTTTACCACCCACTTGGAGCTGCACTCTCAAGCAACCCGACTCGAAGGAGAGGTCCCGCCGACGCTCGCACCGGCCGCTACGGGCCTGGCACCCTCTACGGGCCGTGGCCTCATTCAAGTTGGACTTGGGCTCGGCGCGAGGCGTCGGGGTAGTGGACCCTCCCAAACACCACATGCCACGACAGGCGGCAGCCTGCGGGGTTCGGTGCTGGACTCTTCCCTGTTCGCTCGCCGCTACTGGGGGAATCCTTGTTAGTTTCTTTTCCTCCGCTTAGTAATATGCTTAAATTCAGCGGGTAGTCTCGCCTGCTCTGAGGTCGTTGTACGAGGTGTCGCACGCCACACCGCCAGCCGGCTGTGCACGCTACCGAGAAAGTACCGGTATGCGAACCGCCAGGCGACGGGCGCGCATCGCACGTTTGAGGAGACGCGGCCGGCCCCACAGGCGGCCGCGACACTCCCAGGTCTGCGAAGCGGGGCAAACGCCGCGCGCTTCAGTATACGTAGCCGACCCTCAGCCAGACGTGGCCCGGGAACGGAATCCATGGACCGCAATGTGCGTTCGAAACGTCGATGTTCATGTGTCCTGCAGTTCACATGTCGACGCGCAATTTGCTGCGTTCTTCATCGACCCACGAGCCGAGTGATCCACCGTCCTGGGTGATCTTTTCTCAGTTTCCGCCGTCTCTTTCGAGACGGTCGCATAGGCGGGAGTGAGGCGTGTGGCGGCCCCTGTTCCAGCGTTCTGTGTCCAACGGCCTCACGGCCGACGGGCGTCGTACGGCTCCACACCGGAGCGGACAGGCACTCGGGCGAAAGTCATTCAAAACCGGCGCCAGGCGCCAGGTGCCGCAGGCCAGCCGCTCCAGCGCTTCAGCGCTCGTACCACACAACATTGCCGCTAGTTTTGAGAGGCACGCGTGGTTCCGCACGCGGCGCACGGCTACGGCGAGCCGTACAGGTAGCGTGTTGCGCGACACGACACGCACATCGAAAGACATGCAGTCTAGTCGGTAATGATCCTTCCGCAGGTTCACCTACGGAAACCTTGTTACGACTTTTACTTCCTCTAAATGATCAAGTTTGATCATCTTTCCGGTAGCATCGGCAACGACAGAGTCAATGCCGCGTACCAGTCCGAAGACCTCACTAAATCATTCAATCGGTAGTAGCGACGGGCGGTGTGTACAAAGGGCAGGGACGTAATCAACGCGAGCTTATGACTCGCGCTTACTGGGAATTCCTCGTTCATGGGGAACAATTGCAAGCCCCAATCCCTAGCACGAAGGAGGTTCAGCGGGTTACCCCGACCTTTCGGCCTAGGAAGACACGCTGATTCCTTCAGTGTAGCGCGCGTGCGGCCCAGAACATCTAAGGGCATCACAGACCTGTTATTGCTCAATCTCGTGCGGCTAGAAGCCGCCTGTCCCTCTAAGAAGAAAAGTAATCGCTGACAGCACGAAGGATGTCACGCGACTAGTTAGCAGGCTAGAGTCTCGTTCGTTATCGGAATTAACCAGACAAATCGCTCCACCAACTAAGAACGGCCATGCACCACCACCCACCGAATCAAGAAAGAGCTATCAATCTGTCAATCCTTCCGGTGTCCGGGCCTGGTGAGGTTTCCCGTGTTGAGTCAAATTAAGCCGCAGGCTCCACTCCTGGTGGTGCCCTTCCGTCAATTCCTTTAAGTTTCAGCTTTGCAACCATACTTCCCCCGGAACCCAAAAGCTTTGGTTTCCCGGAGGCTGCCCGCCGAGTCATCGGAGGAACTGCGGCGGATCGCTGGCTGGCATCGTTTATGGTTAGAACTAGGGCGGTATCTGATCGCCTTCGAACCTCTAACTTTCGTTCTTGATTAATGAAAACATACTTGGCAAATGCTTTCGCTTCTGTTCGTCTTGCGACGATCCAAGAATTTCACCTCTAACGTCGCAATACGAATGCCCCCGCCTGTCCCTATTAATCATTACCTCGGGTTCCGAAAACCAACAAAATAGAACCGAGGTCCTATTCCATTATTCCATGCACACAGTATTCAGGCGGGCTTGCCTGCTTTAAGCACTCTAATTTGTTCAAAGTAAACGTGCCGGCCCACCGAGACACTCAATAAAGAGCACCCTGGTAGGATTTCAACGGGGTCCGCCTCGGGACGCACGAGCACGCACGGGGCGGTCGCACGCCTTCGGCTCGCCCCACCGGCAGGACGTCCCACGATACATGCCAGTTAAACACCGACGGGCGGTGAACCAACAGCGTGGGACACAAATCCAACTACGAGCTTTTTAACCGCAACAACTTTAATATACGCTATTGGAGCTGGAATTACCGCGGCTGCTGGCACCAGACTTGCCCTCCAATAGATACTCGTTAAAGGATTTAAAGTGTACTCATTCCGATTACGGGGCCTCGGATGAGTCCCGTATCGTTATTTTTCGTCACTACCTCCCCGTGCCGGGAGTGGGTAATTTGCGCGCCTGCTGCCTTCCTTGGATGTGGTAGCCGTTTCTCAGGCTCCCTCTCCGGAATCGAACCCTGATTCCCCGTTACCCGTTACAACCATGGTAGGCGCAGAACCTACCATCGACAGTTGATAAGGCAGACATTTGAAAGATGCGTCGCCGGTACGAGGACCGTGCGATCAGCCCAAAGTTATTCAGAGTCACCAAGGCAAACGGACCGGACGAGCCGACCGATTGGTTTTGATCTAATAAAAGCGTCCCTTCCATCTCTGGTCGGGACTCTGTTTGCATGTATTAGCTCTAGAATTACCACAGTTATCCAAGTAACGTGGGTACGATCTAAGGAACCATAACTGATTTAATGAGCCATTCGCGGTTTCACCTTAATGCGGCTTGTACTGAGACATGCATGGCTTAATCTTTGAGACAAGCATATGACTACTGGCAGGATCAACCAGGGAGCTGCGTCAACTAGAGCTGAGCAGCCGGCCGCCCGGGAGTGTGTCCCGGGGGCCCGCGCGAACACGCAAGCGTCCGCTCAATCATTCTGCAAACAGGAGGAGGCTGAGCTCCCCTGCACAATACACCTCGAAACCCTCTCAGGTCCCGGCGGCGCGCAGCGCCGTCCCAAGTACTTGGTCGGGTTCGAGAGAGGCGCAATCGCCCGGAGTTAGGCGAGTAGACGCTTTCGGTGCGACCACCCGTGCTCCCAACTGAGCTTGCCGCTGCCGACAGAGGCCCGGGAGCGTGCTGTCGTGGCATTGCCGGCGGGAGACAACACGCGCCACCTACGGTGACCGGCAGCTCCAACGCCAGCGCCACAGAAGGACAAAAGCCCCACTTGGGTGCCGAAGCGAACTCTCCCAGCACAGCGCACGCGCCAACACATCCGCACAGCTGCGATACAAACCACCAGCGAGAACCGCTGGGGCGACCGAGCAGCAGACGGCGTCGCGGCGCCGAGCGCCGGGCGGCAGCGCATCCTCAACGCACACAGTCCTCAATCGGACCAGCACACTGAAGATGTCCACCGCGCTTCGCACCGGGCCCGCGAGGACCTACTTTGGCCGCACGGCGCCGCGCGCAGGGTGCGCCGGCGCGCAGCTGCGACGCCTGCCGCGTCCGTCGGCCGGCGCGCCTGCCACTGGCCGCCCCCACCAGCCGGCTGTAGCGCGTGCGCCCACGCACCGCGCGGCCAGCACGCCGGGAGGCGCCCCCTCACCGGCCGGGGACGGTCCCACCCAGCCACCGCCGCGTATCGCTTCACACCCAGATGCCGTTCAGTTTCGTCGGCATGGTGGGTATCGCTGGAACAACCGGTTAGTACCTCAACCTATCGTCGCCATCACCGATTCACCCCTAGCGAGAACAACCGCACCACAACAGGTTACCATTTGTTCATTTGCGTAACTTCACCAGAAAACGCAGGCGTCCATCGCCATTTGCAACTTCCACGATTATTGCATGCCTGTGTCAGGTGTCACGCCACACTACGTCTGCCCACATACACGCAACAAAATGTGCACGCCTAGACAATACGTGGAAGGTGGCCCCCGTACGTATGCGATGTCCATTGCTCGAACGACTGTCAACCGGCCTCTGTAGCATGTCGCAGATATGGAACGCGGTGCACCATGCCATCACGGTGTGTGAGGAGAGACGACTAGGTCCGAATACATCAACAGACAGCTCATGCTGATCGCCATCCACGGCGTCCGTTCCTCCCACACGTCTCTATGGCGTACCACACTGCAATCCAGCTCTCATAGGGAGACGACACGTAGCTGCGTGCACAATATTTGCACTGTATGGTCCGCCGTTTTTGGGCGCAGTCGTTGTACGGTCACACATGTGCCACGATGTATCATTCAGTACATAAGGACGAATGTGCAGTACAGATTGTGGTTTACGCGTACGACATTAGCGGACAGTTGACACAGGCCGCACCACAACGTAGCCTGAGTACGTCGCATGCGGAGGGCATTGAACATGCAAAGTTCTCACCAACCAGCTTGCGAAGGCAGGGGGCAAGGTGGGGACGTGGGGAGGGGCGGCATGTACGTCCTGCTGCCATCCACATTACAGTGTACAGCAGGAGCATGTGGAAAGTGAGCAAGACTTGCAAGGTGTTTAACATGAAGCGATACACAGGGGAGCGGGGAGTGCGAGTAGCGAACTATATTGCGAGGGTTGCGGGTGGGCAACACTACACTAATTGAACGAGTCGTATAACAATTACAGAGCAGGTTTAGGCGACAACGTGGGTTACGTTAGGCGACAACGTGGGTTAGGTTAAGGCACGACGTGGGTTAGGTTAAGGCACGACATGGGTTAGGTTAAGGCACAACATGGGTTAGGTTAAGGCACAACATGGGTTAGGTTAAGGCACAACATGGGTTAGGTTAAGGCACAACATGGGTTAGGTTAAGGCACAACATGGGTTAGGTTAAGGCACAACATGGGTTAGGTTAAGGCACAACATGGGTTAGGT
>NW_025727008.1:87500-92500 GCF_021461385.2 Schistocerca piceifrons | reverse complement strand
ATGGCGCTTGACCCGGGACCCGTGCGTCCTAAAGCAAGCCTGAAGTACGTGGTTGGCGGTCTCCACGGCCTGGCACCCCGCGCGGCATCTGGTGTCCGCCTCCCGCCCGCGACTGCGCCGTGCCTTCGTAGGGAAGGCGTTGATGCGGGCGCGGAGGGCGTCGATGTATTCACGCCCAGATAGCAGGCGACTGGTGTCGGCGACCCACTGATGTTGGCCACTGACGGCGGCAGAAGATGACAGTGCCGCACCGTCAATGGCGATGTGTAGGCGCGCCGCCCACATTTCCCCAACCTGCGTTGACGATTTGAGGAGGTGACCCTCCCACATTAGGTGGCGCTCCAGCACCTCGATCTCACGCTGCACCTCATCCATGCCTGCACCGTCGCAGGCTGGCCCTATCTTCTTCAGCGCCAGGAGACGGGACCGACGGAGGGTCGGACCCATCCATCGGCAAGATGGAATGCCGAGGCCCCCCTGGGCAACAGGAGCGTGGAAGTATCCCAGGGGGGTGTCCGCCGGAAGGCGGAACCATCTCCTGACGGCGGCCCGGATGGTAACGTCGGCCGACTTCAATGCACCCACCCGGGTGCGGCTGAGGGCCAGCCCGTGGTACAGGCCAGGGAGAAGTATGTTGGTGAGAGCGTGGAGGCGCTGTTGCGGCTTCAGCGGAGCTCGGGAGATGACGTCAAGCTGCTCCACCAGGTGGCTACGTGGATTGAAGACACAGCGACCCGCCGTGGAAAATTGCAGCCCCAGGTACCGGAAGGTTTCACCCACACGCAGGGCAGGCATGGTGGTATTGCCTGCTGTGAAGGTGACATTGCTGTCCACCTTCACCTTCTTCTCGCGCCCTGACGCGACTAAGGCGAGGGTGAAACACTTCCGGGCGTTGATCTGCAGCCCCAGGTGGGCGAGGGCTGCGGTAGCTGCGTCGATGAGGGACTGCAAGCCCCTCGGGGTCGCTGCAAACAGCAAGACGTCATCTGCAAAGGCCGCAGCGTTGACTCTGCGACCGAGGATCCGAGCTCCGATGTGAGAGGGCAGTTGGCCTAAAACGTAGTCCACCGCAAAGTTGAACAGGAGGGGGGAGAGGGGATCGCCCTGGCGAACGCCCCGTGCTGGCTGCACAGACACGCCCACGCCGGCGCCGTCCGCTATCACTGTCGTGCTGCCCTCGTAGCACCGCTCGACATACTCGACAAAGCAATCCGGCAGGCCATGCGCCTTCAGCACGGGGCGAAGGGCAGCATGATCTACCGAATCGAATGCCTTAGATACGTCGATCGACGCCACAAAGACAGAGCGGCAGGAGCGAACTGCGTCGGTGAGAGCAGTGTCCAAGATGAAGGTATTTTCCAACATCCCATCCCGAGGGATGAATGCCCGCTGACGTTCGTCCACAGCACATGCGCGCATCAGGCGTGACGCGAGAACCTTGTGAAAGGTCCGCGCCAACACCGAGCAGACCGTAATGGGGCGAAAGTCAGCGGGGGATGTTGGTGCAGCCGTTTTCGGGAGAAGGGACGTCCGCGCGCGAAGCAGGCGTTCCGGAAGGGCGCGGGCCAGAAGGAAGAGATTCATCACTTTCACCAGGACTTCGTGCGGCAGGCGCCGCAACTCCGCTGGGGTAAGGCCGTCCGGCCCGGCTGCTGATCCCCTGGGCGGCAACGCGGCGGCGACCTCCTCATGTGTGACCGGCCCCCATATGCACTCAAGAGCGACAGGCTCTGAGTGCGGGAGGAGGCGGTCACGAATGAAGCCCGCGGTGGAGATGGGCTTCTTGGTGAAGAGGTCCGCCCAGAAGTCCAGCAGACCAGGGATGGCAGGTGGCGGCTGGAGCAGGGTGCCATCCAAGAGGCCGCGCACGCAACGTGCACGCGACCGTCGGAAGGCATCCTGCGTTCTCGCGTACTCCCAGCGGCGCCGCTTGCGCTTCTGCGTCGGCGGCGCGGCAGGCGGCCGCTTCGATGGTTGGCGCGGCCGCTGTGTCCTGGTGATCGATCTCTCCCCTCTGGACCCGACCGACGCAAGGGCATCCGGGAGCATGCCCAGGATGACATCGGGCGGCGTGCCCCGCCCCAGACCTATGACACGATCCAGGGCAGAGAAACGCTGGGCGGAAGCGGGTAGCCCCGCCAGATGCTCCCAGATGGCGGCGTCAGTCGGCCCCTCCGGCGGCGGCCCGGTGGTGTCGGCCGCGAAGTCCTCGGCTGCGTCGACGGGCGGCGCAGCGGCCTCGCCCACGTCAGGCAGCGGGCTCGCTGCTCCCCGGCGGGACGCCGGCTCTTCCCCCCGACCGATCTCAAGCGCCTCCATGAATTGGCGGACAAGCTGCTTGTGGGCAGCTTGCCGCCGTCGGCACTTGATTGCCTCAAGCGTTCGGTCGGGGAACATCCTGATGAGTTCTTGATTTACAAAGAAGAACCGGGCGTCCCTCTCGAGGAACAGTTCGGCCTCTGCCTTGGCGAGCGACAGGACTTCTTCCTCCGTCCACCTCGCGTGATGCCTCTCCGTGACGATCTCCGCGTTGGCGGCCGCAAGGTGTTGGCGGCGGCGATGGACCCCGAGACCGTTCTTGGTGGTGAAGCTGCGGTGGCACTCACTACAGGTATACATAGCTGCAAAAGTTACAAAATTTTCGGCACGGCCGGTTGGCCGGCTAGGTGCTGGGGAAGTTGGGGTGGCACCTTCAGCGGAAGGGCCACCACTTTTTCTCTGAATACTGCCCCCAACTAACAAAGGGATAGTGCGAGGGGGGGCTGGTAACCCCCCCAAGCCCCTGGTGCGGTCTTCCACTCTGCGAAAATCAGCGGGCCCACGAGAAGGGGAGAAGACCGCAGGAGAGGAGAGGCTAAGAGGGCTAGGCCCATGTATTGCGCATCACTCTCCCTGTAACTACAACCCAAGGAAGGCACCTCGCAGCAGCAGCACGACTACATCAAGACCGCACTTCGAAAAGCCAAGTCCGGATGCAGCCACACCGCCGCCACTTGGCCACCTTAAGAGAGTCATAGTTACTCCCGCCGTTTACCCGCGCTTGCTTGAATTTCTTCACGTTGACATTCAGAGCACTGGGCAGAAATCACATTGCGTCAACACCCGCTAGGGCCATCGCAATGCTTTGTTTTAATTAGACAGTCGGATTCCCCCAGTCCGTGCCAGTTCTGAGTTGATCGTTGAATGGCGGCCGAAGAGAATCCGCGCACCCGCGCGCCCCCGGAGGAGCACGCTAAGGCGGACGCGGCCTCGCAGCAAGGAAGATCCGTGGGAGGCCAAGGCACGGGACCGAGCTCGGATCCTGCACGCAGGTTGAAGCACCGGGGCGCGAACGCCGCGCAGGCGCGCGCATCCTGCACCGCCGACCAGCACGAGGCCGACCAACGGCGAGAGCAGACCACGCCCGCGCTAAACGCCCGCACTTACCGGCACCCCTACGGCACTCACCTCGCCCAGGCCCGGCACGTTAGCGCTGACCCACTTCCCGACCAAGCCCGACACGCCCCGATCCTCAGAGCCAATCCTTATCCCGAAGTTACGGATCCAATTTGCCGACTTCCCTTACCTACATTATTCTATCGACTAGAGGCTCTTCACCTTGGAGACCTGCTGCGGATATGGGTACGAACCGGCGCGACACCTCCACGTGGCCCTCTCCCGGATTTTCAAGGTCCGAGGGGAAGATCGGGACACCGCCGCAACTGCGGTGCTCTTCGCGTTCCAAACCCTATCTCCCTGCTAGAGGATTCCAGGGAACTCGAACGCTCATGCAGAAAAGAAAACTCTTCCCCGATCTCCCGACGGCGTCTCCGGGTCCTTTTGGGTTACCCCGACGAGCATCTCTAAAAGAGGGGCCCGACTTGTATCGGTTCCGCTGCCGGGTTCCGGAATAGGAACCGGATTCCCTTTCGCCCAACGGGGGCCAGCACAAAGCGCATCATGCTATGACGGCCCCCATCAACATCGGATTTCTCCTAGGGCTTAGGATCGACTGACTCGTGTGCAACGGCTGTTCACACGAAACCCTTCTCCGCGTCAGCCCTCCAGGGCCTCGCTGGAGTATTTGCTACTACCACCAAGATCTGCACCGACGGCGGCTCCAGGCAGGCTCACGCCCAGACCCTTCTGCGCCCACCGCCGCGACCCTCCTACTCGTCAGGGCTTCGCGGCCGGCCGCAAGGACCGGCCATGACTGCCAGACTGACGGCCGAGTATAGGCACGACGCTTCAGCGCCATCCATTTTCAGGGCTAGTTGCTTCGGCAGGTGAGTTGTTACACACTCCTTAGCGGATTCCGACTTCCATGGCCACCGTCCTGCTGTCTTAAGCAACCAACGCCTTTCATGGTTTCCCATGAGCGTCGATTCGGGCGCCTTAACTCGGCGTTTGGTTCATCCCACAGCGCCAGTTCTGCTTACCAAAAGTGGCCCACTTGGCACTCCGATCCGAGTCGTTTGCTCGCGGCTTCAGCATATCAAGCAAGCCGGAGATCTCACCCATTTAAAGTTTGAGAATAGGTTGAGGTCGTTTCGGCCCCAAGGCCTCTAATCATTCGCTTTACCGGATGAGACTCGTACGAGCACCAGCTATCCTGAGGGAAACTTCGGAGGGAACCAGCTACTAGATGGTTCGATTAGTCTTTCGCCCCTATACCCAGCTCCGACGATCGATTTGCACGTCAGAATCGCTACGGACCTCCATCAGGGTTTCCCCTGACTTCGTCCTGGCCAGGCATAGTTCACCATCTTTCGGGTCCCAACGTGTACGCTCTAGGTGCGCCTCACCTCGCAATGAGGACGAGACGCCCCGGGAGTGCGGAGGCCGCCGCCCCGTGAAGGGCGGGGAAGCCCCATCCTCCCTCGGCCCGCGCAAGGCGAGACCTTCACTTTCATTACGCCTTTAGGTTTCGTACAGCCCAATGACTCGCGCACATGTTAGACTCCTTGGTCCGTGTTTCAAGACGGGTCGTGAAATTGTCCAAAGCTGAAGCGCCGCTGACG
>NW_025727008.1:80000-85000 GCF_021461385.2 Schistocerca piceifrons | reverse complement strand
CAATACGAATGCCCCCGCCTGTCCCTATTAATCATTACCTCGGGTTCCGAAAACCAACAAAATAGAACCGAGGTCCTATTCCATTATTCCATGCACACAGTATTCAGGCGGGCTTGCCTGCTTTAAGCACTCTAATTTGTTCAAAGTAAACGTGCCGGCCCACCGAGACACTCAATAAAGAGCACCCTGGTAGGATTTCAACGGGGTCCGCCTCGGGACGCACGAGCACGCACGGGGCGGTCGCACGCCTTCGGCTCGCCCCACCGGCAGGACGTCCCACGATACATGCCAGTTAAACACCGACGGGCGGTGAACCAACAGCGTGGGACACAAATCCAACTACGAGCTTTTTAACCGCAACAACTTTAATATACGCTATTGGAGCTGGAATTACCGCGGCTGCTGGCACCAGACTTGCCCTCCAATAGATACTCGTTAAAGGATTTAAAGTGTACTCATTCCGATTACGGGGCCTCGGATGAGTCCCGTATCGTTATTTTTCGTCACTACCTCCCCGTGCCGGGAGTGGGTAATTTGCGCGCCTGCTGCCTTCCTTGGATGTGGTAGCCGTTTCTCAGGCTCCCTCTCCGGAATCGAACCCTGATTCCCCGTTACCCGTTACAACCATGGTAGGCGCAGAACCTACCATCGACAGTTGATAAGGCAGACATTTGAAAGATGCGTCGCCGGTACGAGGACCGTGCGATCAGCCCAAAGTTATTCAGAGTCACCAAGGCAAACGGACCGGACGAGCCGACCGATTGGTTTTGATCTAATAAAAGCGTCCCTTCCATCTCTGGTCGGGACTCTGTTTGCATGTATTAGCTCTAGAATTACCACAGTTATCCAAGTAACGTGGGTACGATCTAAGGAACCATAACTGATTTAATGAGCCATTCGCGGTTTCACCTTAATGCGGCTTGTACTGAGACATGCATGGCTTAATCTTTGAGACAAGCATATGACTACTGGCAGGATCAACCAGGGAGCTGCGTCAACTAGAGCTGAGCAGCCGGCCGCCCGGGAGTGTGTCCCGGGGGCCCGCGCGAACACGCAAGCGTCCGCTCAATCATTCTGCAAACAGGAGGAGGCTGAGCTCCCCTGCACAATACACCTCGAAACCCTCTCAGGTCCCGGCGGCGCGCAGCGCCGTCCCAAGTACTTGGTCGGGTTCGAGAGAGGCGCAATCGCCCGGAGTTAGGCGAGTAGACGCTTTCGGTGCGACCACCCGTGCTCCCAACTGAGCTTGCCGCTGCCGACAGAGGCCCGGGAGCGTGCTGTCGTGGCATTGCCGGCGGGAGACAACACGCGCCACCTACGGTGACCGGCAGCTCCAACGCCAGCGCCACAGAAGGACAAAAGCCCCACTTGGGTGCCGAAGCGAACTCTCCCAGCACAGCGCACGCGCCAACACATCCGCACAGCTGCGATACAAACCACCAGCGAGAACCGCTGGGGCGACCGAGCAGCAGACGGCGTCGCGGCGCCGAGCGCCGGGCGGCAGCGCATCCTCAACGCACACAGTCCTCAATCGGACCAGCACACTGAAGATGTCCACCGCGCTTCGCACCGGGCCCGCGAGGACCTACTTTGGCCGCACGGCGCCGCGCGCAGGGTGCGCCGGCGCGCAGCTGCGACGCCTGCCGCGTCCGTCGGCCGGCGCGCCTGCCACTGGCCGCCCCCACCAGCCGGCTGTAGCGCGTGCGCCCACGCACCGCGCGGCCAGCACGCCGGGAGGCGCCCCCTCACCGGCCGGGGACGGTCCCACCCAGCCACCGCCGCGTATCGCTTCACACCCAGATGCCGTTCAGTTTCGTCGGCATGGTGGGTATCGCTGGAACAACCGGTTAGTACCTCAACCTATCGTCGCCATCACCGATTCACCCCTAGCGAGAACAACCGCACCACAACAGGTTACCATTTGTTCATTTGCGTAACTTCACCAGAAAACGCAGGCGTCCATCGCCATTTGCAACTTCCACGATTATTGCATGCCTGTGTCAGGTGTCACGCCACACTACGTCTGCCCACATACACGCAACAAAATGTGCACGCCTAGACAATACGTGGAAGGTGGCCCCCGTACGTATGCGATGTCCATTGCTCGAACGACTGTCAACCGGCCTCTGTAGCATGTCGCAGATATGGAACGCGGTGCACCATGCCATCACGGTGTGTGAGGAGAGACGACTAGGTCCGAATACATCAACAGACAGCTCATGCTGATCGCCATCCACGGCGTCCGTTCCTCCCACACGTCTCTATGGCGTACCACACTGCAATCCAGCTCTCATAGGGAGACGACACGTAGCTGCGTGCACAATATTTGCACTGTATGGTCCGCCGTTTTTGGGCGCAGTCGTTGTACGGTCACACATGTGCCACGATGTATCATTCAGTACATAAGGACGAATGTGCAGTACAGATTGTGGTTTACGCGTACGACATTAGCGGACAGTTGACACAGGCCGCACCACAACGTAGCCTGAGTACGTCGCATGCGGAGGGCATTGAACATGCAAAGTTCTCACCAACCAGCTTGCGAAGGCAGGGGGCAAGGTGGGGACGTGGGGAGGGGCGGCATGTACGTCCTGCTGCCATCCACATTACAGTGTACAGCAGGAGCATGTGGAAAGTGAGCAAGACTTGCAAGGTGTTTAACATGAAGCGATACACAGGGGAGCGGGGAGTGCGAGTAGCGAACTATATTGCGAGGGTTGCGGGTGGGCAACACTACACTAATTGAACGAGTCGTATAACAATTACAGAGCAGGTTTAGGCGACAACGTGGGTTACGTTAGGCGACAACGTGGGTTAGGTTAAGGCACGACGTGGGTTAGGTTAAGGCACGACATGGGTTAGGTTAAGGCACAACATGGGTTAGGTTAAGGCACAACATGGGTTAGGTTAAGGCACAACATGGGTTAGGTTAAGGCACAACATGGGTTAGGTTAAGGCACAACATGGGTTAGGTTAAGGCACAACATGGGTTAGGTTAAGGCACAACATGGGTTAGGTTAAGGCACAACATGGGTTAGGTTAAGGCACAACATGGGTTAGGTTAAGGCACAACATGGGTTAGGTTAAGGCACAACATGGGTTAGGTTAAGGCACAACATGGGTTAGGTTAAGGCACAACATGGGTTAGGTTAAGGCACAACATGGGTTAGGTTAAGGCACAACATAGGTTAGGTTAAGGCACAACATGGGTTAGGTTAAGGCACAACATGGGTTAGGTTAAGGCACAACATGGGTTAGGTTAAGGCACAACATGGGTTAGGTTAAGGCACAACATGGGTTAGGTTAAGGCACAACATGGGTTAGGTTAAGGCACAACATGGGTTAGGTTAAGGCACAACATGGGTTAGGTTAAGGCACAACATGGGTTAGGTTAAGGCACAACATGGGTTAGGTTAAGGCACAACATGGGTTAGGTTAAGGCACAACATGGGTTAGGTTAAGGCACAACATGGGTTAGGTTAAGGCACAACATGGGTTAGGTTAAGGCACAACATGGGTTAGGTTAAGGCACAACATGGGTTAGGTTAAGGCACAACATGGGTTAGGTTAAGGCACAACATGGGTTAGGTTAAGGCACAACATGGGTTAGGTTAAGGCACAACATGGGTTAGGTTAAGGCACAACATGGGTTAGGTTAAGGCACAACATGGGTTAGGTTAAGGCACAACATGGGTTAGGTTAAGGCACAACATGGGTTAGGTTAAGGCACAACATAGGTTAGGTTAAGGCACAACATAGGTTAGGTTAAGGCACAACATAGGTTAGGTTAAGGCACAACATAGGTTAGGTTAAGGCACAACATAGGTTAGGTTAAGGCACAACATAGGTTAGGTTAAGGCACAACATAGGTTAGGTTAAGGCACAACATAGGTTAGGTTAAGGCACAACATAGGTTAGGTTAAGGCACAACATAGGTTAGGTTAAGGTACAACATAGGTTAGGTTAAGGTACAACATAGGTTAGGTTAAGGTACAACATAGGTTAGGTTAAGGTACAACATAGGTTAGGTTAGGTTAGGTTACACGTTGTTGTAAGGAAAGGTGTAGGGGGGGGCGGGGGCGGCAGGTTCGTTGATAGTGATTATAGTAAGTGAATGCTTGTGACATGATCAGATTTGTCACGTCAGGATGCACCTTTGGCTTATTAGAGGCGGCGCTCCAATTCTATGCTTGTGTCAGACCTGTGTCTTTGACTCATGTCATTGTTTGTGCGCTGTGACAGGAGGTACTATTGTGATGTTGGGTGCACCGTTGTATAGGACATGTGTGGGTGTTGGTGCCTGATCTGCGCAATGGTGGATGTCGAAAGGGTGGGATATTGTATTTTCCGCATGGACCTCCTGGTCTGGTTGTGATAGTGTGGATTGTGTAATGTGGCGGAGAGGATGCACTGGATGTTGTTCCATGCTGGTGCTTACATATTGTATGTGCGCCCGTTAGAAGCAGAGAGTGGTGCGTGATCAGAGTGGCTGGCTGACGTGTGGTTCCCATTGTGGGCAGACTCTTTCAGCATGTATACGGACAGTTGTATATATATTCTGTAGTTTGATGGCTCTGCATTGATTACTAATCAGCGCCGTGTGTACGGGTAATCTGGTTCCAGTCCAAAATGTTCCATCTGTGTACATTAGTGACAAAGACTCCCCTCATGCAGTGGGGCTCGGTCTGTTATAACTCTTCCGCGTAATATATTTGCCCCACGTTTTTGCGACTGCGAGTGCGAGTGCAACGCGCATGGGGACCGACATGCTGATGGCTCGGTATCGGACGCCGTACAGTGAGCAACGCGATCGCGTCTCTCGCTCGTAAGTGGTACAGGTCGCGGCTCATGTATAGGGACAGCGGGAATGTCGCATATTGGCAATAACTCTTCATGAAACGCACGTTATAGGGGTGGATTGCACTTTACGAGTGCGGGAAACGTCCGCCGTTCATCCGCTGGAGGTGCGCGTTTGGCGGTTGGGGTGGTGCACGAACGGG
>NW_025727008.1:65000-70000 GCF_021461385.2 Schistocerca piceifrons | reverse complement strand
CATCACAGACCTGTTATTGCTCAATCTCGTGCGGCTAGAAGCCGCCTGTCCCTCTAAGAAGAAAAGTAATCGCTGACAGCACGAAGGATGTCACGCGACTAGTTAGCAGGCTAGAGTCTCGTTCGTTATCGGAATTAACCAGACAAATCGCTCCACCAACTAAGAACGGCCATGCACCACCACCCACCGAATCAAGAAAGAGCTATCAATCTGTCAATCCTTCCGGTGTCCGGGCCTGGTGAGGTTTCCCGTGTTGAGTCAAATTAAGCCGCAGGCTCCACTCCTGGTGGTGCCCTTCCGTCAATTCCTTTAAGTTTCAGCTTTGCAACCATACTTCCCCCGGAACCCAAAAGCTTTGGTTTCCCGGAGGCTGCCCGCCGAGTCATCGGAGGAACTGCGGCGGATCGCTGGCTGGCATCGTTTATGGTTAGAACTAGGGCGGTATCTGATCGCCTTCGAACCTCTAACTTTCGTTCTTGATTAATGAAAACATACTTGGCAAATGCTTTCGCTTCTGTTCGTCTTGCGACGATCCAAGAATTTCACCTCTAACGTCGCAATACGAATGCCCCCGCCTGTCCCTATTAATCATTACCTCGGGTTCCGAAAACCAACAAAATAGAACCGAGGTCCTATTCCATTATTCCATGCACACAGTATTCAGGCGGGCTTGCCTGCTTTAAGCACTCTAATTTGTTCAAAGTAAACGTGCCGGCCCACCGAGACACTCAATAAAGAGCACCCTGGTAGGATTTCAACGGGGTCCGCCTCGGGACGCACGAGCACGCACGGGGCGGTCGCACGCCTTCGGCTCGCCCCACCGGCAGGACGTCCCACGATACATGCCAGTTAAACACCGACGGGCGGTGAACCAACAGCGTGGGACACAAATCCAACTACGAGCTTTTTAACCGCAACAACTTTAATATACGCTATTGGAGCTGGAATTACCGCGGCTGCTGGCACCAGACTTGCCCTCCAATAGATACTCGTTAAAGGATTTAAAGTGTACTCATTCCGATTACGGGGCCTCGGATGAGTCCCGTATCGTTATTTTTCGTCACTACCTCCCCGTGCCGGGAGTGGGTAATTTGCGCGCCTGCTGCCTTCCTTGGATGTGGTAGCCGTTTCTCAGGCTCCCTCTCCGGAATCGAACCCTGATTCCCCGTTACCCGTTACAACCATGGTAGGCGCAGAACCTACCATCGACAGTTGATAAGGCAGACATTTGAAAGATGCGTCGCCGGTACGAGGACCGTGCGATCAGCCCAAAGTTATTCAGAGTCACCAAGGCAAACGGACCGGACGAGCCGACCGATTGGTTTTGATCTAATAAAAGCGTCCCTTCCATCTCTGGTCGGGACTCTGTTTGCATGTATTAGCTCTAGAATTACCACAGTTATCCAAGTAACGTGGGTACGATCTAAGGAACCATAACTGATTTAATGAGCCATTCGCGGTTTCACCTTAATGCGGCTTGTACTGAGACATGCATGGCTTAATCTTTGAGACAAGCATATGACTACTGGCAGGATCAACCAGGGAGCTGCGTCAACTAGAGCTGAGCAGCCGGCCGCCCGGGAGTGTGTCCCGGGGGCCCGCGCGAACACGCAAGCGTCCGCTCAATCATTCTGCAAACAGGAGGAGGCTGAGCTCCCCTGCACAATACACCTCGAAACCCTCTCAGGTCCCGGCGGCGCGCAGCGCCGTCCCAAGTACTTGGTCGGGTTCGAGAGAGGCGCAATCGCCCGGAGTTAGGCGAGTAGACGCTTTCGGTGCGACCACCCGTGCTCCCAACTGAGCTTGCCGCTGCCGACAGAGGCCCGGGAGCGTGCTGTCGTGGCATTGCCGGCGGGAGACAACACGCGCCACCTACGGTGACCGGCAGCTCCAACGCCAGCGCCACAGAAGGACAAAAGCCCCACTTGGGTGCCGAAGCGAACTCTCCCAGCACAGCGCACGCGCCAACACATCCGCACAGCTGCGATACAAACCACCAGCGAGAACCGCTGGGGCGACCGAGCAGCAGACGGCGTCGCGGCGCCGAGCGCCGGGCGGCAGCGCATCCTCAACGCACACAGTCCTCAATCGGACCAGCACACTGAAGATGTCCACCGCGCTTCGCACCGGGCCCGCGAGGACCTACTTTGGCCGCACGGCGCCGCGCGCAGGGTGCGCCGGCGCGCAGCTGCGACGCCTGCCGCGTCCGTCGGCCGGCGCGCCTGCCACTGGCCGCCCCCACCAGCCGGCTGTAGCGCGTGCGCCCACGCACCGCGCGGCCAGCACGCCGGGAGGCGCCCCCTCACCGGCCGGGGACGGTCCCACCCAGCCACCGCCGCGTATCGCTTCACACCCAGATGCCGTTCAGTTTCGTCGGCATGGTGGGTATCGCTGGAACAACCGGTTAGTACCTCAACCTATCGTCGCCATCACCGATTCACCCCTAGCGAGAACAACCGCACCACAACAGGTTACCATTTGTTCATTTGCGTAACTTCACCAGAAAACGCAGGCGTCCATCGCCATTTGCAACTTCCACGATTATTGCATGCCTGTGTCAGGTGTCACGCCACACTACGTCTGCCCACATACACGCAACAAAATGTGCACGCCTAGACAATACGTGGAAGGTGGCCCCCGTACGTATGCGATGTCCATTGCTCGAACGACTGTCAACCGGCCTCTGTAGCATGTCGCAGATATGGAACGCGGTGCACCATGCCATCACGGTGTGTGAGGAGAGACGACTAGGTCCGAATACATCAACAGACAGCTCATGCTGATCGCCATCCACGGCGTCCGTTCCTCCCACACGTCTCTATGGCGTACCACACTGCAATCCAGCTCTCATAGGGAGACGACACGTAGCTGCGTGCACAATATTTGCACTGTATGGTCCGCCGTTTTTGGGCGCAGTCGTTGTACGGTCACACATGTGCCACGATGTATCATTCAGTACATAAGGACGAATGTGCAGTACAGATTGTGGTTTACGCGTACGACATTAGCGGACAGTTGACACAGGCCGCACCACAACGTAGCCTGAGTACGTCGCATGCGGAGGGCATTGAACATGCAAAGTTCTCACCAACCAGCTTGCGAAGGCAGGGGGCAAGGTGGGGACGTGGGGAGGGGCGGCATGTACGTCCTGCTGCCATCCACATTACAGTGTACAGCAGGAGCATGTGGAAAGTGAGCAAGACTTGCAAGGTGTTTAACATGAAGCGATACACAGGGGAGCGGGGAGTGCGAGTAGCGAACTATATTGCGAGGGTTGCGGGTGGGCAACACTACACTAATTGAACGAGTCGTATAACAATTACAGAGCAGGTTTAGGCGACAACGTGGGTTACGTTAGGCGACAACGTGGGTTAGGTTAAGGCACGACGTGGGTTAGGTTAAGGCACGACATGGGTTAGGTTAAGGCACAACATGGGTTAGGTTAAGGCACAACATGGGTTAGGTTAAGGCACAACATGGGTTAGGTTAAGGCACAACATGGGTTAGGTTAAGGCACAACATGGGTTAGGTTAAGGCACAACATGGGTTAGGTTAAGGCACAACATGGGTTAGGTTAAGGCACAACATGGGTTAGGTTAAGGCACAACATGGGTTAGGTTAAGGCACAACATGGGTTAGGTTAAGGCACAACATGGGTTAGGTTAAGGCACAACATGGGTTAGGTTAAGGCACAACATGGGTTAGGTTAAGGCACAACATAGGTTAGGTTAAGGCACAACATAGGTTAGGTTAAGGCACAACATGGGTTAGGTTAAGGCACAACATGGGTTAGGTTAAGGCACAACATGGGTTAGGTTAAGGCACAACATGGGTTAGGTTAAGGCACAACATGGGTTAGGTTAAGGCACAACATGGGTTAGGTTAAGGCACAACATGGGTTAGGTTAAGGCACAACATGGGTTAGGTTAAGGCACAACATGGGTTAGGTTAAGGCACAACATGGGTTAGGTTAAGGCACAACATGGGTTAGGTTAAGGCACAACATGGGTTAGGTTAAGGCACAACATGGGTTAGGTTAAGGCACAACATGGGTTAGGTTAAGGCACAACATGGGTTAGGTTAAGGCACAACATGGGTTAGGTTAAGGCACAACATGGGTTAGGTTAAGGCACAACATGGGTTAGGTTAAGGCACAACATGGGTTAGGTTAAGGCACAACATGGGTTAGGTTAAGGCACAACATGGGTTAGGTTAAGGCACAACATGGGTTAGGTTAAGGCACAACATGGGTTAGGTTAAGGCACAACATGGGTTAGGTTAAGGCACAACATGGGTTAGGTTAAGGCACAACATGGGTTAGGTTAAGGCACAACATAGGTTAGGTTAAGGCACAACATAGGTTAGGTTAAGGCACAACATAGGTTAGGTTAAGGCACAACATAGGTTAGGTTAAGGCACAACATAGGTTAGGTTAAGGCACAACATAGGTTAGGTTAAGGCACAACATAGGTTAGGTTAAGGCACAACATAGGTTAGGTTAAGGCACAACATAGGTTAGGTTAAGGTACAACATAGGTTAGGTTAAGGTACAACATAGGTTAGGTTAAGGTACAACATAGGTTAGGTTAAGGTACAACATAGGTTAGGTTAAGGTACAACATAGGTTAGGTTAAGGTACAACATAGGTTAGGTTAGGTTAGGTTACACGTTGTTGTAAGGAAAGGTGTAGGGGGGGGCGGGGGCGGCAGGTTCGTTGATAGTGATTATAGTAAGTGAATGCTTGTGACATGATCAGATTTGTCACGTCAGGATGCACCTTTGGCTTATTAGAGGCGGCGCTCCAATTCTATGCTTGTGTCAGACCTGTGTCTTTGACTCATGTCATTGTTTGTGCGCTGTGACAGGAGGTACTATTGTGATGTTGGGTGCACCGTTGTATAGGACATGTGTGGGTGTTGGTGCCTGATCTGCGCAATGGTGGATGTCGAAAGGGTGGGATATTGTATTTTCCGCATGGACCTCCTGGTCTGGTTGTGATA
>NW_025727008.1:52500-57500 GCF_021461385.2 Schistocerca piceifrons | reverse complement strand
CCAACAAAATAGAACCGAGGTCCTATTCCATTATTCCATGCACACAGTATTCAGGCGGGCTTGCCTGCTTTAAGCACTCTAATTTGTTCAAAGTAAACGTGCCGGCCCACCGAGACACTCAATAAAGAGCACCCTGGTAGGATTTCAACGGGGTCCGCCTCGGGACGCACGAGCACGCACGGGGCGGTCGCACGCCTTCGGCTCGCCCCACCGGCAGGACGTCCCACGATACATGCCAGTTAAACACCGACGGGCGGTGAACCAACAGCGTGGGACACAAATCCAACTACGAGCTTTTTAACCGCAACAACTTTAATATACGCTATTGGAGCTGGAATTACCGCGGCTGCTGGCACCAGACTTGCCCTCCAATAGATACTCGTTAAAGGATTTAAAGTGTACTCATTCCGATTACGGGGCCTCGGATGAGTCCCGTATCGTTATTTTTCGTCACTACCTCCCCGTGCCGGGAGTGGGTAATTTGCGCGCCTGCTGCCTTCCTTGGATGTGGTAGCCGTTTCTCAGGCTCCCTCTCCGGAATCGAACCCTGATTCCCCGTTACCCGTTACAACCATGGTAGGCGCAGAACCTACCATCGACAGTTGATAAGGCAGACATTTGAAAGATGCGTCGCCGGTACGAGGACCGTGCGATCAGCCCAAAGTTATTCAGAGTCACCAAGGCAAACGGACCGGACGAGCCGACCGATTGGTTTTGATCTAATAAAAGCGTCCCTTCCATCTCTGGTCGGGACTCTGTTTGCATGTATTAGCTCTAGAATTACCACAGTTATCCAAGTAACGTGGGTACGATCTAAGGAACCATAACTGATTTAATGAGCCATTCGCGGTTTCACCTTAATGCGGCTTGTACTGAGACATGCATGGCTTAATCTTTGAGACAAGCATATGACTACTGGCAGGATCAACCAGGGAGCTGCGTCAACTAGAGCTGAGCAGCCGGCCGCCCGGGAGTGTGTCCCGGGGGCCCGCGCGAACACGCAAGCGTCCGCTCAATCATTCTGCAAACAGGAGGAGGCTGAGCTCCCCTGCACAATACACCTCGAAACCCTCTCAGGTCCCGGCGGCGCGCAGCGCCGTCCCAAGTACTTGGTCGGGTTCGAGAGAGGCGCAATCGCCCGGAGTTAGGCGAGTAGACGCTTTCGGTGCGACCACCCGTGCTCCCAACTGAGCTTGCCGCTGCCGACAGAGGCCCGGGAGCGTGCTGTCGTGGCATTGCCGGCGGGAGACAACACGCGCCACCTACGGTGACCGGCAGCTCCAACGCCAGCGCCACAGAAGGACAAAAGCCCCACTTGGGTGCCGAAGCGAACTCTCCCAGCACAGCGCACGCGCCAACACATCCGCACAGCTGCGATACAAACCACCAGCGAGAACCGCTGGGGCGACCGAGCAGCAGACGGCGTCGCGGCGCCGAGCGCCGGGCGGCAGCGCATCCTCAACGCACACAGTCCTCAATCGGACCAGCACACTGAAGATGTCCACCGCGCTTCGCACCGGGCCCGCGAGGACCTACTTTGGCCGCACGGCGCCGCGCGCAGGGTGCGCCGGCGCGCAGCTGCGACGCCTGCCGCGTCCGTCGGCCGGCGCGCCTGCCACTGGCCGCCCCCACCAGCCGGCTGTAGCGCGTGCGCCCACGCACCGCGCGGCCAGCACGCCGGGAGGCGCCCCCTCACCGGCCGGGGACGGTCCCACCCAGCCACCGCCGCGTATCGCTTCACACCCAGATGCCGTTCAGTTTCGTCGGCATGGTGGGTATCGCTGGAACAACCGGTTAGTACCTCAACCTATCGTCGCCATCACCGATTCACCCCTAGCGAGAACAACCGCACCACAACAGGTTACCATTTGTTCATTTGCGTAACTTCACCAGAAAACGCAGGCGTCCATCGCCATTTGCAACTTCCACGATTATTGCATGCCTGTGTCAGGTGTCACGCCACACTACGTCTGCCCACATACACGCAACAAAATGTGCACGCCTAGACAATACGTGGAAGGTGGCCCCCGTACGTATGCGATGTCCATTGCTCGAACGACTGTCAACCGGCCTCTGTAGCATGTCGCAGATATGGAACGCGGTGCACCATGCCATCACGGTGTGTGAGGAGAGACGACTAGGTCCGAATACATCAACAGACAGCTCATGCTGATCGCCATCCACGGCGTCCGTTCCTCCCACACGTCTCTATGGCGTACCACACTGCAATCCAGCTCTCATAGGGAGACGACACGTAGCTGCGTGCACAATATTTGCACTGTATGGTCCGCCGTTTTTGGGCGCAGTCGTTGTACGGTCACACATGTGCCACGATGTATCATTCAGTACATAAGGACGAATGTGCAGTACAGATTGTGGTTTACGCGTACGACATTAGCGGACAGTTGACACAGGCCGCACCACAACGTAGCCTGAGTACGTCGCATGCGGAGGGCATTGAACATGCAAAGTTCTCACCAACCAGCTTGCGAAGGCAGGGGGCAAGGTGGGGACGTGGGGAGGGGCGGCATGTACGTCCTGCTGCCATCCACATTACAGTGTACAGCAGGAGCATGTGGAAAGTGAGCAAGACTTGCAAGGTGTTTAACATGAAGCGATACACAGGGGAGCGGGGAGTGCGAGTAGCGAACTATATTGCGAGGGTTGCGGGTGGGCAACACTACACTAATTGAACGAGTCGTATAACAATTACAGAGCAGGTTTAGGCGACAACGTGGGTTACGTTAGGCGACAACGTGGGTTAGGTTAAGGCACGACGTGGGTTAGGTTAAGGCACGACATGGGTTAGGTTAAGGCACGACATGGGTTAGGTTAAGGCACAACATGGGTTAGGTTAAGGCACAACATGGGTTAGGTTAAGGCACAACATGGGTTAGGTTAAGGCACAACATGGGTTAGGTTAAGGCACAACATGGGTTAGGTTAAGGCACAACATGGGTTAGGTTAAGGCACAACATGGGTTAGGTTAAGGCACAACATGGGTTAGGTTAAGGCACAACATGGGTTAGGTTAAGGCACAACATGGGTTAGGTTAAGGCACAACATGGGTTAGGTTAAGGCACAACATGGGTTAGGTTAAGGCACAACATGGGTTAGGTTAAGGCACAACATAGGTTAGGTTAAGGCACAACATGGGTTAGGTTAAGGCACAACATGGGTTAGGTTAAGGCACAACATGGGTTAGGTTAAGGCACAACATGGGTTAGGTTAAGGCACAACATGGGTTAGGTTAAGGCACAACATGGGTTAGGTTAAGGCACAACATGGGTTAGGTTAAGGCACAACATGGGTTAGGTTAAGGCACAACATGGGTTAGGTTAAGGCACAACATGGGTTAGGTTAAGGCACAACATGGGTTAGGTTAAGGCACAACATGGGTTAGGTTAAGGCACAACATGGGTTAGGTTAAGGCACAACATGGGTTAGGTTAAGGCACAACATGGGTTAGGTTAAGGCACAACATGGGTTAGGTTAAGGCACAACATGGGTTAGGTTAAGGCACAACATGGGTTAGGTTAAGGCACAACATGGGTTAGGTTAAGGCACAACATGGGTTAGGTTAAGGCACAACATGGGTTAGGTTAAGGCACAACATGGGTTAGGTTAAGGCACAACATGGGTTAGGTTAAGGCACAACATGGGTTAGGTTAAGGCACAACATGGGTTAGGTTAAGGCACAACATGGGTTAGGTTAAGGCACAACATGGGTTAGGTTAAGGCACAACATAGGTTAGGTTAAGGCACAACATAGGTTAGGTTAAGGCACAACATAGGTTAGGTTAAGGCACAACATAGGTTAGGTTAAGGCACAACATAGGTTAGGTTAAGGCACAACATAGGTTAGGTTAAGGCACAACATAGGTTAGGTTAAGGTACAACATAGGTTAGGTTAAGGTACAACATAGGTTAGGTTAAGGTACAACATAGGTTAGGTTAAGGTACAACATAGGTTAGGTTAAGGTACAACATAGGTTAGGTTAAGGTACAACATAGGTTAGGTTAGGTTAGGTTACACGTTGTTGTAAGGAAAGGTGTAGGGGGGGGGCGGGGGCGGCAGGTTCGTTGATAGTGATTATAGTAAGTGAATGCTTGTGACATGATCAGATTTGTCACGTCAGGATGCACCTTTGGCTTATTAGAGGCGGCGCTCCAATTCTATGCTTGTGTCAGACCTGTGTCTTTGACTCATGTCATTGTTTGTGCGCTGTGACAGGAGGTACTATTGTGATGTTGGGTGCACCGTTGTATAGGACATGTGTGGGTGTTGGTGCCTGATCTGCGCAATGGTGGATGTCGAAAGGGTGGGATATTGTATTTTCCGCATGGACCTCCTGGTCTGGTTGTGATAGTGTGGATTGTGTAATGTGGCGGAGAGGATGCACTGGATGTTGTTCCATGCTGGTGCTTACATATTGTATGTGCGCCCGTTAGAAGCAGAGAGTGGTGCGTGATCAGAGTGGCTGGCTGACGTGTGGTTCCCATTGTGGGCAGACTCTTTCAGCATGTATACGGACAGTTGTATATATATTCTGTAGTTTGATGGCTCTGCATTGATTACTAATCAGCGCCGTGTGTACGGGTAATCTGGTTCCAGTCCAAAATGTTCCATCTGTGTACATTAGTGACAAAGACTCCCCTCATGCAGTGGGGCTCGGTCTGTTATAACTCTTCCGCGTAATATATTTGCCCCACGTTTTTGCGACTGCGAGTGCGAGTGCAACGCGCATGGGGACCGACATGCTGATGGCTCGGTATCGGACGCCGTACAGTGAGCAACGCGATCGCGTCTCTCGCTCGTAAGTGGTACAGGTCGCGGCTCATGTATAGGGACAGCGGGAATGTCGCATATTGGCAATAACTCTTCATGAAACGCACGTTATAGGGGTGGATTGCACTTTACGAGTGCGGGAAACGTCCGCCGTTCATCCGCTGGAGGTGCGCGTTTGGCGGTTGGGGTGGTGCACGAACGGGTGCGGGTG
>NW_025727008.1:45000-47500 GCF_021461385.2 Schistocerca piceifrons | reverse complement strand
TCACGGCTAGTGGTGGGACCCAGAGCCACGAGATCATCAAGCGAGCGGAATCGGCGGTCTGATTGGGGAAGTTCTACTATAAATGACCAGATGGCTAGGTCAACATCTTCCACTCGAGGTGGAGACTGTGGCAAAGAATGACTGACTGCAGGCTCGCTAGGAGGACGCTGAAGGCCGCGATCCACGCTAGTGAGCTCGGTGACAAAATTCGCAACCATGTCTTTGTAGGGCTGCGCTTTACGCTGACACTTAATTGATTCCAGCGTACGCTCGGGGAAGGCCTTTGCAAGTTCCTGGTTTAAAAATCTGCAACCCTGGGTGGCAAGAGTCGCTTCTGCATGGGCCAAACGCAGGAGCTCTTCCTGGGACCACCTGGCCTTCTTCCTCTCGGTCTTGATCTCAGCATTAGCAGCAATCGGATGGGCGCGACGCCGATGGACACCAAGTCCGGTCTTGGTGGAGAAGGACCGCATACAGTCAGGGCAGATGGCGGGGAGCAGCGCTCGACCCGCACCGGTTGGCTGGTTGGCTGGCTCATCAGCTGGCACAGGCGCTCCAGCGGGAGGCCTGGTACCACGTTTGCTTCTGTTAGTTGCACCAGCTGTAACAAAGGCAGGGGGGGAGGTAACCCCCAAGCCCGAAAAAGCACCCTGCTCTGTCGGTCGGGATACTGGAAAGGTACACCTACGCGAAACCTTCCGCAGCACCCTCACGACTCCCGCCACTTGAAGGCCAGAGCTAGGATTTCCCACCGAGAGGCTAATTGAACCATCATCCACCCGACATCACAAGGATGCTGAGGGGTGAATCTTAAGAGAGTCATAGTTACTCCCGCCGTTTACCCGCGCTTGCTTGAATTTCTTCACGTTGACATTCAGAGTACTGGGCAGAAATCACATTGCGTCAACACCCGCTAGGGCCATCGCAATGCTTTGTTTTAATTAGACAGTCGGATTCCCCCAGTCCGTGCCAGTTCTGAGTTGATCGTTGAATGGCGGCCGAAGAGAATCCGCGCACCCGCGCGCCCCCGGAGGAGCACGCTAAGGCGGACGCGGCCTCGCAGCAAGGAAGATCCGTGGGAGGCCAAGGCACGGGACCGAGCTCGGATCCTGCACGCAGGTTGAAGCACCGGGGCGCGAACGCCGCGCAGGCGCGCGCATCCTGCACCGCCGACCAGCACGAGGCCGACCAACGGCGAGAGCAGACCACGCCCGCGCTAAACGCCCGCACTTACCGGCACCCCTACGGCACTCACCTCGCCCAGGCCCGGCACGTTAGCGCTGACCCACTTCCCGACCAAGCCCGACACGCCCCGATCCTCAGAGCCAATCCTTATCCCGAAGTTACGGATCCAATTTGCCGACTTCCCTTACCTACATTATTCTATCGACTAGAGGCTCTTCACCTTGGAGACCTGCTGCGGATATGGGTACGAACCGGCGCGACACCTCCACGTGGCCCTCTCCCGGATTTTCAAGGTCCGAGGGGAAGATCGGGACACCGCCGCAACTGCGGTGCTCTTCGCGTTCCAAACCCTATCTCCCTGCTAGAGGATTCCAGGGAACTCGAACGCTCATGCAGAAAAGAAAACTCTTCCCCGATCTCCCGACGGCGTCTCCGGGTCCTTTTGGGTTACCCCGACGAGCATCTCTAAAAGAGGGGCCCGACTTGTATCGGTTCCGCTGCCGGGTTCCGGAATAGGAACCGGATTCCCTTTCGCCCAACGGGGGCCAGCACAAAGCGCATCATGCTATGACGGCCCCCATCAACATCGGATTTCTCCTAGGGCTTAGGATCGACTGACTCGTGTGCAACGGCTGTTCACACGAAACCCTTCTCCGCGTCAGCCCTCCAGGGCCTCGCTGGAGTATTTGCTACTACCACCAAGATCTGCACCGACGGCGGCTCCAGGCAGGCTCACGCCCAGACCCTTCTGCGCCCACCGCCGCGACCCTCCTACTCGTCAGGGCTTCGCGGCCGGCCGCAAGGACCGGCCATGACTGCCAGACTGACGGCCGAGTATAGGCACGACGCTTCAGCGCCATCCATTTTCAGGGCTAGTTGCTTCGGCAGGTGAGTTGTTACACACTCCTTAGCGGATTCCGACTTCCATGGCCACCGTCCTGCTGTCTTAAGCAACCAACGCCTTTCATGGTTTCCCATGAGCGTCGATTCGGGCGCCTTAACTCGGCGTTTGGTTCATCCCACAGCGCCAGTTCTGCTTACCAAAAGTGGCCCACTTGGCACTCCGATCCGAGTCGTTTGCTCGCGGCTTCAGCATATCAAGCAAGCCGGAGATCTCACCCATTTAAAGTTTGAGAATAGGTTGAGGTCGTTTCGGCCCCAAGGCCTCTAATCATTCGCTTTACCGGATGAGACTCGTACGAGCACCAGCTATCCTGAGGGAAACTTCGGAGGGAACCAGCTACTAGATGGTTCGATTAGTCTTTCGCCCCTATACCCAGCTCCGACGATCGATTTGCACGTCAGAATCGCTACG
>NW_025727008.1:37500-42500 GCF_021461385.2 Schistocerca piceifrons | reverse complement strand
CGTGTTGAGTCAAATTAAGCCGCAGGCTCCACTCCTGGTGGTGCCCTTCCGTCAATTCCTTTAAGTTTCAGCTTTGCAACCATACTTCCCCCGGAACCCAAAAGCTTTGGTTTCCCGGAGGCTGCCCGCCGAGTCATCGGAGGAACTGCGGCGGATCGCTGGCTGGCATCGTTTATGGTTAGAACTAGGGCGGTATCTGATCGCCTTCGAACCTCTAACTTTCGTTCTTGATTAATGAAAACATACTTGGCAAATGCTTTCGCTTCTGTTCGTCTTGCGACGATCCAAGAATTTCACCTCTAACGTCGCAATACGAATGCCCCCGCCTGTCCCTATTAATCATTACCTCGGGTTCCGAAAACCAACAAAATAGAACCGAGGTCCTATTCCATTATTCCATGCACACAGTATTCAGGCGGGCTTGCCTGCTTTAAGCACTCTAATTTGTTCAAAGTAAACGTGCCGGCCCACCGAGACACTCAATAAAGAGCACCCTGGTAGGATTTCAACGGGGTCCGCCTCGGGACGCACGAGCACGCACGGGGCGGTCGCACGCCTTCGGCTCGCCCCACCGGCAGGACGTCCCACGATACATGCCAGTTAAACACCGACGGGCGGTGAACCAACAGCGTGGGACACAAATCCAACTACGAGCTTTTTAACCGCAACAACTTTAATATACGCTATTGGAGCTGGAATTACCGCGGCTGCTGGCACCAGACTTGCCCTCCAATAGATACTCGTTAAAGGATTTAAAGTGTACTCATTCCGATTACGGGGCCTCGGATGAGTCCCGTATCGTTATTTTTCGTCACTACCTCCCCGTGCCGGGAGTGGGTAATTTGCGCGCCTGCTGCCTTCCTTGGATGTGGTAGCCGTTTCTCAGGCTCCCTCTCCGGAATCGAACCCTGATTCCCCGTTACCCGTTACAACCATGGTAGGCGCAGAACCTACCATCGACAGTTGATAAGGCAGACATTTGAAAGATGCGTCGCCGGTACGAGGACCGTGCGATCAGCCCAAAGTTATTCAGAGTCACCAAGGCAAACGGACCGGACGAGCCGACCGATTGGTTTTGATCTAATAAAAGCGTCCCTTCCATCTCTGGTCGGGACTCTGTTTGCATGTATTAGCTCTAGAATTACCACAGTTATCCAAGTAACGTGGGTACGATCTAAGGAACCATAACTGATTTAATGAGCCATTCGCGGTTTCACCTTAATGCGGCTTGTACTGAGACATGCATGGCTTAATCTTTGAGACAAGCATATGACTACTGGCAGGATCAACCAGGGAGCTGCGTCAACTAGAGCTGAGCAGCCGGCCGCCCGGGAGTGTGTCCCGGGGGCCCGCGCGAACACGCAAGCGTCCGCTCAATCATTCTGCAAACAGGAGGAGGCTGAGCTCCCCTGCACAATACACCTCGAAACCCTCTCAGGTCCCGGCGGCGCGCAGCGCCGTCCCAAGTACTTGGTCGGGTTCGAGAGAGGCGCAATCGCCCGGAGTTAGGCGAGTAGACGCTTTCGGTGCGACCACCCGTGCTCCCAACTGAGCTTGCCGCTGCCGACAGAGGCCCGGGAGCGTGCTGTCGTGGCATTGCCGGCGGGAGACAACACGCGCCACCTACGGTGACCGGCAGCTCCAACGCCAGCGCCACAGAAGGACAAAAGCCCCACTTGGGTGCCGAAGCGAACTCTCCCAGCACAGCGCACGCGCCAACACATCCGCACAGCTGCGATACAAACCACCAGCGAGAACCGCTGGGGCGACCGAGCAGCAGACGGCGTCGCGGCGCCGAGCGCCGGGCGGCAGCGCATCCTCAACGCACACAGTCCTCAATCGGACCAGCACACTGAAAATGTCCACCGCGCTTCGCACCGGGCCCGCGAGGACCTACTTTGGCCGCACGGCGCCGCGCGCAGGGTGCGCCGGCGCGCAGCTGCGACGCCTGCCGCGTCCGTCGGCCGGCGCGCCTGCCACTGGCCGCCCCCACCAGCCGGCTGTAGCGCGTGCGCCCACGCACCGCGCGGCCAGCACGCCGGGAGGCGCCCCCTCACCGGCCGGGGACGGTCCCACCCAGCCACCGCCGCGTATCGCTTCACACCCAGATGCCGTTCAGTTTCGTCGGCATGGTGGGTATCGCTGGAACAACCGGTTAGTACCTCAACCTATCGTCGCCATCACCGATTCACCCCTAGCGAGAACAACCGCACCACAACAGGTTACCATTTGTTCATTTGCGTAACTTCACCAGAAAACGCAGGCGTCCATCGCCATTTGCAACTTCCACGATTATTGCATGCCTGTGTCAGGTGTCACGCCACACTACGTCTGCCCACATACACGCAACAAAATGTGCACGCCTAGACAATACGTGGAAGGTGGCCCCCGTACGTATGCGATGTCCATTGCTCGAACGACTGTCAACCGGCCTCTGTAGCATGTCGCAGATATGGAACGCGGTGCACCATGCCATCACGGTGTGTGAGGAGAGACGACTAGGTCCGAATACATCAACAGACAGCTCATGCTGATCGCCATCCACGGCGTCCGTTCCTCCCACACGTCTCTATGGCGTACCACACTGCAATCCAGCTCTCATAGGGAGACGACACGTAGCTGCGTGCACAATATTTGCACTGTATGGTCCGCCGTTTTTGGGCGCAGTCGTTGTACGGTCACACATGTGCCACGATGTATCATTCAGTACATAAGGACGAATGTGCAGTACAGATTGTGGTTTACGCGTACGACATTAGCGGACAGTTGACACAGGCCGCACCACAACGTAGCCTGAGTACGTCGCATGCGGAGGGCATTGAACATGCAAAGTTCTCACCAACCAGCTTGCGAAGGCAGGGGGCAAGGTGGGGACGTGGGGAGGGGCGGCATGTACGTCCTGCTGCCATCCACATTACAGTGTACAGCAGGAGCATGTGGAAAGTGAGCAAGACTTGCAAGGTGTTTAACATGAAGCGATACACAGGGGAGCGGGGAGTGCGAGTAGCGAACTATATTGCGAGGGTTGCGGGTGGGCAACACTACACTAATTGAACGAGTCGTATAACAATTACAGAGCAGGTTTAGGCGACAACGTGGGTTACGTTAGGCGACAACGTGGGTTAGGTTAAGGCACGACGTGGGTTAGGTTAAGGCACGACGTGGGTTAGGTTAAGGCACGACATGGGTTAGGTTAAGGCACAACATGGGTTAGGTTAAGGCACAACATGGTTTAGGTTAAGGCACAACATGGGTTAGGTTAAGGCACAACATGGGTTAGGTTAAGGCACAACATGGGTTAGGTTAAGGCACAACATGGGTTAGGTTAAGGCACAACATGGGTTAGGTTAAGGCACAACATGGGTTAGGTTAAGGCACAACATGGGTTAGGTTAAGGCACAACATGGGTTAGGTTAAGGCACAACATGGGTTAGGTTAAGGCACAACATAGGTTAGGTTAAGGCACAACATGGGTTAGGTTAAGGCACAACATGGGTTAGGTTAAGGCACAACATGGGTTAGGTTAAGGCACAACATGGGTTAGGTTAAGGCACAACATGGGTTAGGTTAAGGCACAACATGGGTTAGGTTAAGGCACAACATGGGTTAGGTTAAGGCACAACATGGGTTAGGTTAAGGCACAACATGGGTTAGGTTAAGGCACAACATGGGTTAGGTTAAGGCACAACATGGGTTAGGTTAAGGCACAACATGGGTTAGGTTAAGGCACAACATGGGTTAGGTTAAGGCACAACATGGGTTAGGTTAAGGCACAACATGGGTTAGGTTAAGGCACAACATGGGTTAGGTTAAGGCACAACATGGGTTAGGTTAAGGCACAACATGGGTTAGGTTAAGGCACAACATGGGTTAGGTTAAGGCACAACATGGGTTAGGTTAAGGCACAACATGGGTTAGGTTAAGGCACAACATGGGTTAGGTTAAGGCACAACATGGGTTAGGTTAAGGCACAACATGGGTTAGGTTAAGGCACAACATGGGTTAGGTTAAGGCACAACATGGGTTAGGTTAAGGCACAACATAGGTTAGGTTAAGGCACAACATAGGTTAGGTTAAGGCACAACATAGGTTAGGTTAAGGCACAACATAGGTTAGGTTAAGGCACAACATAGGTTAGGTTAAGGCACAACATAGGTTAGGTTAAGGCACAACATAGGTTAGGTTAAGGCACAACATAGGTTAGGTTAAGGCACAACATAGGTTAGGTTAAGGTACAACATAGGTTAGGTTAAGGTACAACATAGGTTAGGTTAAGGTACAACATAGGTTAGGTTAGGTTAGGTTACACGTTGTTGTAAGGAAAGGTGTAGGGGGGGGCGGGGGCGGCAGGTTCGTTGATAGTGATTATAGTAAGTGAATGCTTGTGACATGATCAGATTTGTCACGTCAGGATGCACCTTTGGCTTATTAGAGGCGGCGCTCCAATTCTATGCTTGTGTCAGACCTGTGTCTTTGACTCATGTCATTGTTTGTGCGCTGTGACAGGAGGTACTATTGTGATGTTGGGTGCACCGTTGTATAGGACATGTGTGGGTGTTGGTGCCTGATCTGCGCAATGGTGGATGTCGAAAGGGTGGGATATTGTATTTTCCGCATGGACCTCCTGGTCTGGTTGTGATAGTGTGGATTGTGTAATGTGGCGGAGAGGATGCACTGGATGTTGTTCCATGCTGGTGCTTACATATTGTATGTGCGCCCGTTAGAAGCAGAGAGTGGTGCGTGATCAGAGTGGCTGGCTGACGTGTGGTTCCCATTGTGGGCAGACTCTTTCAGCATGTATACGGACAGTTGTATATATATTCTGTAGTTTGATGGCTCTGCATTGATTACTAATCAGCGCCGTGTGTACGGGTAATCTGGTTCCAGTCCAAAATGTTCCATCTGTGTACATTAGTGACAAAGACTCCCCTCATGCAGTGGGGCTCGGTCTGTTATAACTCTTCCGCGTAATATATTTGCCCCACGTTTTTGCGACTGCG
>NW_025727008.1:27500-30000 GCF_021461385.2 Schistocerca piceifrons | reverse complement strand
GAACAACCGGTTAGTACCTCAACCTATCGTCGCCATCACCGATTCACCCCTAGCGAGAACAACCGCACCACAACAGGTTACCATTTGTTCATTTGCGTAACTTCACCAGAAAACGCAGGCGTCCATCGCCATTTGCAACTTCCACGATTATTGCATGCCTGTGTCAGGTGTCACGCCACACTACGTCTGCCCACATACACGCAACAAAATGTGCACGCCTAGACAATACGTGGAAGGTGGCCCCCGTACGTATGCGATGTCCATTGCTC
The DNA here is from genome assembly GCF_021461385.2 of Schistocerca piceifrons. NCBI lineage: Eukaryota > Metazoa > Arthropoda > Insecta > Orthoptera > Acrididae > Schistocerca > Schistocerca piceifrons. The sequence goes on along the minus strand of NW_025727008.1, from coordinate 29,731 downwards.
GAACGACTGTCAACCGGCCTCTGTAGCATGTCGCAGATATGGAACGCGGTGCACCATGCCATCACGGTGTGTGAGGAGAGACGACTAGGTCCGAATACATCAACAGACAGCTCATGCTGATCGCCATCCACGGCGTCCGTTCCTCCCACACGTCTCTATGGCGTACCACACTGCAATCCAGCTCTCATAGGGAGACGACACGTAGCTGCGTGCACAATATTTGCACTGTATGGTCCGCCGTTTTTGGGCGCAGTCGTTGTACGGTCACACATGTGCCACGATGTATCATTCAGTACATAAGGACGAATGTGCAGTACAGATTGTGGTTTACGCGTACGACATTAGCGGACAGTTGACACAGGCCGCACCACAACGTAGCCTGAGTACGTCGCATGCGGAGGGCATTGAACATGCAAAGTTCTCACCAACCAGCTTGCGAAGGCAGGGGGCAAGGTGGGGACGTGGGGAGGGGCGGCATGTACGTCCTGCTGCCATCCACATTACAGTGTACAGCAGGAGCATGTGGAAAGTGAGCAAGACTTGCAAGGTGTTTAACATGAAGCGATACACAGGGGAGCGGGGAGTGCGAGTAGCGAACTATATTGCGAGGGTTGCGGGTGGGCAACACTACACTAATTGAACGAGTCGTATAACAATTACAGAGCAGGTTTAGGCGACAACGTGGGTTACGTTAGGCGACAACGTGGGTTAGGTTAAGGCACGACGTGGGTTAGGTTAAGGCACGACATGGGTTAGGTTAAGGCACGACATGGGTTAGGTTAAGGCACGACATGGGTTAGGTTAAGGCACGACATGGGTTAGGTTAAGGCACGACATGGGTTAGGTTAAGGCACGACATGGGTTAGGTTAAGGCACGACATGGGTTAGGTTAAGGCACAACATGGGTTAGGTTAAGGCACAACATGGGTTAGGTTAAGGCACAACATGGGTTAGGTTAAGGCACAACATGGGTTAGGTTAAGGCACAACATGGGTTAGGTTAAGGCACAACATGGGTTAGGTTAAGGCACAACATAGGTTAGGTTAAGGCACAACATGGGTTAGGTTAAGGCACAACATGGGTTAGGTTAAGGCACAACATGGGTTAGGTTAAGGCACAACATGGGTTAGGTTAAGGCACAACATGGGTTAGGTTAAGGCACAACATGGGTTAGGTTAAGGCACAACATGGGTTAGGTTAAGGCACAACATGGGTTAGGTTAAGGCACAACATGGGTTAGGTTAAGGCACAACATGGGTTAGGTTAAGGCACAACATGGGTTAGGTTAAGGCACAACATGGGTTAGGTTAAGGCACAACATGGGTTAGGTTAAGGCACAACATGGGTTAGGTTAAGGCACAACATGGGTTAGGTTAAGGCACAACATGGGTTAGGTTAAGGCACAACATGGGTTAGGTTAAGGCACAACATGGGTTAGGTTAAGGCACAACATGGGTTAGGTTAAGGCACAACATGGGTTAGGTTAAGGCACAACATGGGTTAGGTTAAGGCACAACATGGGTTAGGTTAAGGCACAACATGGGTTAGGTTAAGGCACAACATGGGTTAGGTTAAGGCACAACATGGGTTAGGTTAAGGCACAACATGGGTTAGGTTAAGGCACAACATGGGTTAGGTTAAGGCACAACATAGGTTAGGTTAAGGCACAACATAGGTTAGGTTAAGGCACAACATAGGTTAGGTTAAGGCACAACATAGGTTAGGTTAAGGCACAACATAGGTTAGGTTAAGGCACAACATAGGTTAGGTTAAGGCACAACATAGGTTAGGTTAAGGCACAACATAGGTTAGGTTAAGGTACAACATAGGTTAGGTTAAGGTACAACATAGGTTAGGTTAAGGTACAACATAGGTTAGGTTAGGTTAGGTTACACGTTGTTGTAAGGAAAGGTGTAGGGGGGGGGCGGGGGCGGCAGGTTCGTTGATAGTGATTATAGTAAGTGAATGCTTGTGACATGATCAGATTTGTCACGTCAGGATGCACCTTTGGCTTATTAGAGGCGGCGCTCCAATTCTATGCTTGTGTCAGACCTGTGTCTTTGACTCATGTCATTGTTTGTGCGCTGTGACAGGAGGTACTATTGTGATGTTGGGTGCACCGTTGTATAGGACATGTGTGGGTGTTGGTGCCTGATCTGCGCAATGGTGGATGTCGAAAGGGTGGGATATTGTATTTTCCGCATGGACCTCCTGGTCTGGTTGTGATAGTG
>NW_025727008.1:15000-20000 GCF_021461385.2 Schistocerca piceifrons | reverse complement strand
CAAAATAGAACCGAGGTCCTATTCCATTATTCCATGCACACAGTATTCAGGCGGGCTTGCCTGCTTTAAGCACTCTAATTTGTTCAAAGTAAACGTGCCGGCCCACCGAGACACTCAATAAAGAGCACCCTGGTAGGATTTCAACGGGGTCCGCCTCGGGACGCACGAGCACGCACGGGGCGGTCGCACGCCTTCGGCTCGCCCCACCGGCAGGACGTCCCACGATACATGCCAGTTAAACACCGACGGGCGGTGAACCAACAGCGTGGGACACAAATCCAACTACGAGCTTTTTAACCGCAACAACTTTAATATACGCTATTGGAGCTGGAATTACCGCGGCTGCTGGCACCAGACTTGCCCTCCAATAGATACTCGTTAAAGGATTTAAAGTGTACTCATTCCGATTACGGGGCCTCGGATGAGTCCCGTATCGTTATTTTTCGTCACTACCTCCCCGTGCCGGGAGTGGGTAATTTGCGCGCCTGCTGCCTTCCTTGGATGTGGTAGCCGTTTCTCAGGCTCCCTCTCCGGAATCGAACCCTGATTCCCCGTTACCCGTTACAACCATGGTAGGCGCAGAACCTACCATCGACAGTTGATAAGGCAGACATTTGAAAGATGCGTCGCCGGTACGAGGACCGTGCGATCAGCCCAAAGTTATTCAGAGTCACCAAGGCAAACGGACCGGACGAGCCGACCGATTGGTTTTGATCTAATAAAAGCGTCCCTTCCATCTCTGGTCGGGACTCTGTTTGCATGTATTAGCTCTAGAATTACCACAGTTATCCAAGTAACGTGGGTACGATCTAAGGAACCATAACTGATTTAATGAGCCATTCGCGGTTTCACCTTAATGCGGCTTGTACTGAGACATGCATGGCTTAATCTTTGAGACAAGCATATGACTACTGGCAGGATCAACCAGGGAGCTGCGTCAACTAGAGCTGAGCAGCCGGCCGCCCGGGAGTGTGTCCCGGGGGCCCGCGCGAACACGCAAGCGTCCGCTCAATCATTCTGCAAACAGGAGGAGGCTGAGCTCCCCTGCACAATACACCTCGAAACCCTCTCAGGTCCCGGCGGCGCGCAGCGCCGTCCCAAGTACTTGGTCGGGTTCGAGAGAGGCGCAATCGCCCGGAGTTAGGCGAGTAGACGCTTTCGGTGCGACCACCCGTGCTCCCAACTGAGCTTGCCGCTGCCGACAGAGGCCCGGGAGCGTGCTGTCGTGGCATTGCCGGCGGGAGACAACACGCGCCACCTACGGTGACCGGCAGCTCCAACGCCAGCGCCACAGAAGGACAAAAGCCCCACTTGGGTGCCGAAGCGAACTCTCCCAGCACAGCGCACGCGCCAACACATCCGCACAGCTGCGATACAAACCACCAGCGAGAACCGCTGGGGCGACCGAGCAGCAGACGGCGTCGCGGCGCCGAGCGCCGGGCGGCAGCGCATCCTCAACGCACACAGTCCTCAATCGGACCAGCACACTGAAGATGTCCACCGCGCTTCGCACCGGGCCCGCGAGGACCTACTTTGGCCGCACGGCGCCGCGCGCAGGGTGCGCCGGCGCGCAGCTGCGACGCCTGCCGCGTCCGTCGGCCGGCGCGCCTGCCACTGGCCGCCCCCACCAGCCGGCTGTAGCGCGTGCGCCCACGCACCGCGCGGCCAGCACGCCGGGAGGCGCCCCCTCACCGGCCGGGGACGGTCCCACCCAGCCACCGCCGCGTATCGCTTCACACCCAGATGCCGTTCAGTTTCGTCGGCATGGTGGGTATCGCTGGAACAACCGGTTAGTACCTCAACCTATCGTCGCCATCACCGATTCACCCCTAGCGAGAACAACCGCACCACAACAGGTTACCATTTGTTCATTTGCGTAACTTCACCAGAAAACGCAGGCGTCCATCGCCATTTGCAACTTCCACGATTATTGCATGCCTGTGTCAGGTGTCACGCCACACTACGTCTGCCCACATACACGCAACAAAATGTGCACGCCTAGACAATACGTGGAAGGTGGCCCCCGTACGTATGCGATGTCCATTGCTCGAACGACTGTCAACCGGCCTCTGTAGCATGTCGCAGATATGGAACGCGGTGCACCATGCCATCACGGTGTGTGAGGAGAGACGACTAGGTCCGAATACATCAACAGACAGCTCATGCTGATCGCCATCCACGGCGTCCGTTCCTCCCACACGTCTCTATGGCGTACCACACTGCAATCCAGCTCTCATAGGGAGACGACACGTAGCTGCGTGCACAATATTTGCACTGTATGGTCCGCCGTTTTTGGGCGCAGTCGTTGTACGGTCACACATGTGCCACGATGTATCATTCAGTACATAAGGACGAATGTGCAGTACAGATTGTGGTTTACGCGTACGACATTAGCGGACAGTTGACACAGGCCGCACCACAACGTAGCCTGAGTACGTCGCATGCGGAGGGCATTGAACATGCAAAGTTCTCACCAACCAGCTTGCGAAGGCAGGGGGCAAGGTGGGGACGTGGGGAGGGGCGGCATGTACGTCCTGCTGCCATCCACATTACAGTGTACAGCAGGAGCATGTGGAAAGTGAGCAAGACTTGCAAGGTGTTTAACATGAAGCGATACACAGGGGAGCGGGGAGTGCGAGTAGCGAACTATATTGCGAGGGTTGCGGGTGGGCAACACTACACTAATTGAACGAGTCGTATAACAATTACAGAGCAGGTTTAGGCGACAACGTGGGTTACGTTAGGCGACAACGTGGGTTAGGTTAAGGCACGACGTGGGTTAGGTTAAGGCACGACATGGGTTAGGTTAAGGCACGACATGGGTTAGGTTAAGGCACAACATGGGTTAGGTTAAGGCACAACATGGGTTAGGTTAAGGCACAACATGGGTTAGGTTAAGGCACAACATGGGTTAGGTTAAGGCACAACATGGGTTAGGTTAAGGCACAACATGGGTTAGGTTAAGGCACAACATGGGTTAGGTAAAGGCACAACATGGGTTAGGTTAAGGCACAACATGGGTTAGGTTAAGGCACAACATGGGTTAGGTTAAGGCACAACATGGGTTAGGTTAAGGCACAACATGGGTTAGGTTAAGGCACAACATAGGTTAGGTTAAGGCACAACATGGGTTAGGTTAAGGCACAACATGGGTTAGGTTAAGGCACAACATGGGTTAGGTTAAGGCACAACATGGGTTAGGTTAAGGCACAACATGGGTTAGGTTAAGGCACAACATGGGTTAGGTTAAGGCACAACATGGGTTAGGTTAAGGCACAACATGGGTTAGGTTAAGGCACAACATGGGTTAGGTTAAGGCACAACATGGGTTAGGTTAAGGCACAACATGGGTTAGGTTAAGGCACAACATGGGTTAGGTTAAGGCACAACATGGGTTAGGTTAAGGCACAACATGGGTTAGGTTAAGGCACAACATGGGTTAGGTTAAGGCACAACATGGGTTAGGTTAAGGCACAACATGGGTTAGGTTAAGGCACAACATGGGTTAGGTTAAGGCACAACATGGGTTAGGTTAAGGCACAACATGGGTTAGGTTAAGGCACAACATGGGTTAGGTTAAGGCACAACATGGGTTAGGTTAAGGCACAACATAGGTTAGGTTAAGGCACAACATAGGTTAGGTTAAGGCACAACATAGGTTAGGTTAAGGCACAACATAGGTTAGGTTAAGGCACAACATAGGTTAGGTTAAGGCACAACATAGGTTAGGTTAAGGCACAACATAGGTTAGGTTAAGGCACAACATAGGTTAGGTTAAGGCACAACATAGGTTAGGTTAAGGTACAACATAGGTTAGGTTAAGGTACAACATAGGTTAGGTTAAGGTACAACATAGGTTAGGTTAAGGTACAACATAGGTTAGGTTAGGTTAGGTTACACGTTGTTGTAAGGAAAGGTGTAGGGGGGGGGCGGGGGCGGCAGGTTCGTTGATAGTGATTATAGTAAGTGAATGCTTGTGACATGATCAGATTTGTCACGTCAGGATGCACCTTTGGCTTATTAGAGGCGGCGCTCCAATTCTATGCTTGTGTCAGACCTGTGTCTTTGACTCATGTCATTGTTTGTGCGCTGTGACAGGAGGTACTATTGTGATGTTGGGTGCACCGTTGTATAGGACATGTGTGGGTGTTGGTGCCTGATCTGCGCAATGGTGGATGTCGAAAGGGTGGGATATTGTATTTTCCGCATGGACCTCCTGGTCTGGTTGTGATAGTGTGGATTGTGTAATGTGGCGGAGAGGATGCACTGGATGTTGTTCCATGCTGGTGCTTACATATTGTATGTGCGCCCGTTAGAAGCAGAGAGTGGTGCGTGATCAGAGTGGCTGGCTGACGTGTGGTTCCCATTGTGGGCAGACTCTTTCAGCATGTATACGGACAGTTGTATATATATTCTGTAGTTTGATGGCTCTGCATTGATTACTAATCAGCGCCGTGTGTACGGGTAATCTGGTTCCAGTCCAAAATGTTCCATCTGTGTACATTAGTGACAAAGACTCCCCTCATGCAGTGGGGCTCGGTCTGTTATAACTCTTCCGCGTAATATATTTGCCCCACGTTTTTGCGACTGCGAGTGCGAGTGCAACGCGCATGGGGACCGACATGCTGATGGCTCGGTATCGGACGCCGTACAGTGAGCAACGCGATCGCGTCTCTCGCTCGTAAGTGGTACAGGTCGCGGCTCATGTATAGGGACAGCGGGAATGTCGCATATTGGCAATAACTCTTCATGAAACGCACGTTATAGGGGTGGATTGCACTTTACGAGTGCGGGAAACGTCCGCCGTTCATCCGCTGGAGGTGCGCGTTTGGCGGTTGGGGTGGTGCACGAACGGGTGCGGGTGGAGTCATTGCCGGTCCACGGCTTCGTGCGGCAGAGCCACTGGAGATTGGGTGCTATGGTCGACAGAGGCTGCAGGCTTTGTGGGTGGCGTCGAAAGGCGGGCACTGTGGCGCCATCGCTGTCTTAATCGGCTTGGC
>NW_025727008.1:5000-7500 GCF_021461385.2 Schistocerca piceifrons | reverse complement strand
TTAGCTCTAGAATTACCACAGTTATCCAAGTAACGTGGGTACGATCTAAGGAACCATAACTGATTTAATGAGCCATTCGCGGTTTCACCTTAATGCGGCTTGTACTGAGACATGCATGGCTTAATCTTTGAGACAAGCATATGACTACTGGCAGGATCAACCAGGGAGCTGCGTCAACTAGAGCTGAGCAGCCGGCCGCCCGGGAGTGTGTCCCGGGGGCCCGCGCGAACACGCAAGCGTCCGCTCAATCATTCTGCAAACAGGAGGAGGCTGAGCTCCCCTGCACAATACACCTCGAAACCCTCTCAGGTCCCGGCGGCGCGCAGCGCCGTCCCAAGTACTTGGTCGGGTTCGAGAGAGGCGCAATCGCCCGGAGTTAGGCGAGTAGACGCTTTCGGTGCGACCACCCGTGCTCCCAACTGAGCTTGCCGCTGCCGACAGAGGCCCGGGAGCGTGCTGTCGTGGCATTGCCGGCGGGAGACAACACGCGCCACCTACGGTGACCGGCAGCTCCAACGCCAGCGCCACAGAAGGACAAAAGCCCCACTTGGGTGCCGAAGCGAACTCTCCCAGCACAGCGCACGCGCCAACACATCCGCACAGCTGCGATACAAACCACCAGCGAGAACCGCTGGGGCGACCGAGCAGCAGACGGCGTCGCGGCGCCGAGCGCCGGGCGGCAGCGCATCCTCAACGCACACAGTCCTCAATCGGACCAGCACACTGAAGATGTCCACCGCGCTTCGCACCGGGCCCGCGAGGACCTACTTTGGCCGCACGGCGCCGCGCGCAGGGTGCGCCGGCGCGCAGCTGCGACGCCTGCCGCGTCCGTCGGCCGGCGCGCCTGCCACTGGCCGCCCCCACCAGCCGGCTGTAGCGCGTGCGCCCACGCACCGCGCGGCCAGCACGCCGGGAGGCGCCCCCTCACCGGCCGGGGACGGTCCCACCCAGCCACCGGCCGCGTATCGCTTCACACCCAGATGCCGTTCAGTTTCGTCGGCATGGTGGGTATCGCTGGAACAACCGGTTAGTACCTCAACCTATCGTCGCCATCACCGATTCACCCCTAGCGAGAACAACCGCACCACAACAGGTTACCATTTGTTCATTTGCGTAACTTCACCAGAAAACGCAGGCGTCCATCGCCATTTGCAACTTCCACGATTATTGCATGCCTGTGTCAGGTGTCACGCCACACTACGTCTGCCCACATACACGCAACAAAATGTGCACGCCTAGACAATACGTGGAAGGTGGCCCCCGTACGTATGCGATGTCCATTGCTCGAACGACTGTCAACCGGCCTCTGTAGCATGTCGCAGATATGGAACGCGGTGCACCATGCCATCACGGTGTGTGAGGAGAGACGACTAGGTCCGAATACATCAACAGACAGCTCATGCTGATCGCCATCCACGGCGTCCGTTCCTCCCACACGTCTCTATGGCGTACCACACTGCAATCCAGCTCTCATAGGGAGACGACACGTAGCTGCGTGCACAATATTTGCACTGTATGGTCCGCCGTTTTTGGGCGCAGTCGTTGTACGGTCACACATGTGCCACGATGTATCATTCAGTACATAAGGACGAATGTGCAGTACAGATTGTGGTTTACGCGTACGACATTAGCGGACAGTTGACACAGGCCGCACCACAACGTAGCCTGAGTACGTCGCATGCGGAGGGCATTGAACATGCAAAGTTCTCACCAACCAGCTTGCGAAGGCAGGGGGCAAGGTGGGGACGTGGGGAGGGGCGGCATGTACGTCCTGCTGCCATCCACATTACAGTGTACAGCAGGAGCATGTGGAAAGTGAGCAAGACTTGCAAGGTGTTTAACATGAAGCGATACACAGGGGAGCGGGGAGTGCGAGTAGCGAACTATATTGCGAGGGTTGCGGGTGGGCAACACTACACTAATTGAACGAGTCGTATAACAATTACAGAGCAGGTTTAGGCGACAACGTGGGTTACGTTAGGCGACAACGTGGGTTAGGTTAAGGCACGACGTGGGTTAGGTTAAGGCACGACATGGGTTAGGTTAAGGCACGACATGGGTTAGGTTAAGGCACGACATGGGTTAGGTTAAGGCACGACATGGGTTAGGTTAAGGCACGACATGGGTTAGGTTAAGGCACGACATGGGTTAGGTTAAGGCACGACATGGGTTAGGTTAAGGCACGACATGGGTTAGGTTAAGGCACAACATGGGTTAGGTTAAGGCACAACATGGGTTAGGTTAAGGCACAACATGGGTTAGGTTAAGGCACAACATGGGTTAGGTTAAGGCACAACATGGGTTAGGTTAAGGCACAACATGGGTTAGGTTAAGGCACAACATAGGTTAGGTTAAGGCACAACATAGGTTAGGTTAAGGCACAACATGGGTTAGGTTAAGGCACAACATGGGTTAGGTTAAGGCACAACATGGGTTAGGTTAAGGCACAACATGGGTTAGGTTAAGGCACAACATGGGTTAGGTTAAGGCACAACATGGG
>NW_025727007.1:67500-72705 GCF_021461385.2 Schistocerca piceifrons | reverse complement strand
ACCAGGAGGTCCATGCGGAAAATAGAATATCCCACCCTTTCGACATCCACCATTGCGCAGATAAGGCACCAACACCCACACATGTCCTATACAACGGTGCACCCAACATCACAATAGTACCTCCTGTCACAGCGCACAAACAATGACATGAGTCAAAGACACAGGTCTGACACAAGCATAGAATTGGAGCGCCGCCTCTAATAAGCCAAAGGTGCATCCTGACGTGACAAATCTCATCATGTCACAAGCATTCACTTACTATAATCACTATCAACGAACCTGCCGCCCCGCCCCCCCCCCCCCCCCACACCTTTCCTTACAACAACGTGTAACCTAACCTAACCCATGTTGTACCTTAACCTAACCCATGTTGTACCTTAACCTAACCCATGTTGTGCCTTAACCTAACCCATGTTGTGCCTTAACCTAACCCATGTTGTCCCCTAACCTAACCCAAGTTGTCCCCTAACCTAACCCATGTTGTCCCTTAACCTAACCCATGTTGTGCCTTAACCTAACCCATGTTGTGCCTTAACCTAACCCATGTTGTCCCCTAACCTAACCCATGTTGTCCCCTAACCTAACCCATGTTGTGCCTTAACCTAACCCATGTTGTCCCCTAACCTAACCCATGTTGTGCCTTAACCTAACCCATGTTGTCCCCTAACCTAACCCATGTTGTCCCCTAACCTAACCCATGTTGTGCCTTAACCTAACCCATGTTGTGCCTTAACCTAACCCATGTTGTCCCCTAACCTAACCCAAGTTGTCCCCTAACCTAACCCATGTTGTCCCCTAACCTAACCCATGTTGTGCCTTAACCTAACCCATGTTGTGCCTTAACCTAACCCATGTTGTGCCTTAACCTAACCCATGTTGTCCCCTAACCTAACCCATGTTGTCCCCTAACCTAACCCATGTTGTGCCTTAACCTAACCCATGTTGTCCCCTAACCTAACCCATGTTGTGCCTTAACCTAACCCATGTTGTCCCCTAACCTAACCCATGTTGTCCCCTAACCTAACCCATGTTGTCCCCTAACCTAACCCATGTTGTGCCTTAACCTAAACCCATGTTGTGCCTTAACCTAACCCATGTTGTCCCCTAACCTAACCCATGTTGTCCCCTAACCTAACCCATGTTGTCCCCTAACCTAACCCATGTTGTCCCCTAACCTAACCCATGTTGTCCCCTAACCTAACCCATGTTGTCCCCTAACCTAACCCATGTTGTCCCCTAACCTAACCCATGTTGTCCCCTAACCTAACCCATGTTGTCCCCTAACCTAACCCATGTTGTCCCCTAACCTAACCCATGTTGTGCCCTAACCTAACCCATGTTGTGCCCTAACCTAACCCATGTTGTGCCCTAACCTAACCCATGTTGTGCCTTAACCTAACCCATGTTGTGCCTTAACCTAACCCATGTTGTCCCCTAACCTAACCCAAGTTGTCCCCTAACCTAACCCATGTTGTCCCCTAACCTAACCCATGTTGTGCCTTAACCTAACCCATGTTGTGCCTTAACCTAACCCATGTTGTGCCTTAACCTAACCCATGTTGTCCCCTAACCTAACCCATGTTGTCCCCTAACCTAACCCATGTTGTGCCTTAACCTAACCCATGTTGTCCCCTAACCTAACCCATGTTGTGCCTTAACCTAACCCATGTTGTCCCCTAACCTAACCCATGTTGTCCCCTAACCTAACCCATGTTGTCCCCTAACCTAACCCATGTTGTGCCTTAACCTAACCCATGTTGTGCCTTAACCTAACCCATGTTGTGCCGTAACCTAACCCATGTTGTGCCTTAACCTAACCCATGTTGTGCCTTAACCTAACCCATGTTGTGCCTTAACCTAACCCATGTTGTGCCTTAACCTAACCCATGTTGTGCCTTAACCTAACCCACGTTGTCCCCTAACGTAACCCACGTTGTCCCCTAACGTAACCCACGTTGTCCCCTAACGTAACCCACGTTGTCCCCTAACGTAACCCACGTTGTCCCCTAACGTAACCCACGTTGTCCCCTAACGTAACCCACGTTGTCCCCTAACGTAACCCCACGTTGTCGCCTATCGTAACCCACGTTGTCGCCTAAACCTGCTCTGTAATTGTTATACGACTCGTTCAATTAGTGTAGTGTTGCCCACCCGCAACCCTCGCAATATAGTTCGCTACTCGCACTGCCCGCTCCCCTGTGTATCGCTTCATGTTAAACACCTTGCAAGTCTTGCTGACTTTCCACATGCTCCTGCTGTACACTGTAATGTGGATGGCAGCAGGGCGTACATGCCGCCCCCCCCCCCCCCCACCTCTCCCCACGTCCCCACCTTGCCCCCTGCCTTCGCAAGGTGGTTGGTGACAAGTTTGCATGTTCAATGCCCTTCGCATGCGACGTACGCAGGCTACGTTGTGGTGCGGCCTGTGTCAACTGTCCGCTGATGTCGTACGCGTGAACCACAATCTGTACTGCACATTCGTCCTTATGTACTGAATGATACATCGTGGCACATGTGTGACCGTACAAACGACTGCGCCCAAAAACGGCGGACCATACAGTGCAAATATTGTGCACGCAGCTACGTGTCGTCTCCCTATGAGAGCTGGATTGCAGTGTGGTACGCCATAGAGACGTGTGGGAGGAACGGACGCCGTGGATGGCGATCAGCATGAGCTGTCCTGTTGATGTATTCGGACCTAGTCGTCTCTCCTCACACACCGTGATGGCATGGTGCAGCGCGTTCCATATCTGCGACATGCTACAGAAGCCGGTTGACAGTCGTTCGAGCAATGGACATCGCATACGTACGGGGGCCACCTTCCACGTATTGTCTAGGCGTGCACATTTTGTTGCGTGTATGTGGGCAGACGTAGTGTGGCGTGACACCTGACACAGGCATGCAATAATGGTTGAAGTTGCAAATGGCGATGGACGCCTACGTTTTCTGGTGAAGTTACGCAAATGAAGAAATGGTAACCCGTTGTGGTGCGGTTGTTCTCGCTAGGGGTGAATCGGTGATGGCGACGATAGGTTGAGGTACTAACCGGTTGTTTCCAGCGATACCCACCATGCCGACGAAACTGAACGGCATCTGGGTGTGAAGCGATACGCGGCGGTGGCTGGGTGGGACCGTCCCCGGCCGGTGAGGGGGCGCCTCCCGGCGTGCTGGCCGCGCGGTGCGTGGGCGCACGCGCTACAGCCGGCTGGTGGGGGCGGCCAGTGGCAGGCGCGCCGGCCGACGGACGCGGCAGGCGTCGCAGCTGCGCGCCGGCGCACCCTGCGCGCGGCGCCGTGCGGCCAAAGTAGGTCCTCGCGGGCCCGGTGCGAAGCGCGGTGGACATCTGCAGTGTGCTGGTCCGATTGAGGACTGTGTGCGTTGAGGATGCGCCGCCGCCCGGCGCTCGGCGCCGCGACGCCGTCTGCTGCTCGGTCGCCCCAGCGGTTCTCGCTGGTGGTTTGTATCGCAGCTGTGCGGATGTGTTGGCGTGTGCGCTGTGCTGGGAGAGTTCGCTTCGGCACCCAAGTGGGGCTTTTGTCCTTCTGTGGCGCTGGCGTTGGAGCTGCCGGTCACCGTAGGTGGCGCGTGTTGTCTCCCGCCGGCAATGCCACGACAGCACGCTCCCGGGCCTCTGTCGGCAGCGGCAAGCTCAGTTGGGAGCACGGGTGGTCGCACCGAAAGCGTCTACTCGCCTAACTCCGGGCGATTGCGCCTCTCTCGAACCCGGACCAAGTACTTGGGACGGCGCTGCGCGCCGCCGGGACCTGAGAGGGTTTCGAGGTGTATTGTGCAGGGGAGCTCAGCCTCCTCCTGTTTGCAGAATGATTGAGCGGACGCTTTGCGTGTTCGCGCGGGCCCCCGGACACACTCCCGGGCGGCCGGCTGCTCAGCTCTAGTTGACGCAGCTCCCTGGTTGATCCTGCCAGTAGTCATATGCTTGTCTCAAAGATTAAGCCATGCATGTCTCAGTACAAGCCGCATTAAGGTGAAACCGCGAATGGCTCATTAAATCAGTTATGGTTCCTTAGATCGTACCCACGTTACTTGGATAACTGTGGTAATTCTAGAGCTAATACATGCAAACAGAGTCCCGACCAGAGATGGAAGGGACGCTTTTATTAGATCAAAACCAATCGGTCGGCTCGTCCGGTCCGTTTGCCTTGGTGACTCTGAATAACTTTGGGCTGATCGCACGGTCCTCGTACCGGCGACGCATCTTTCAAATGTCTGCCTTATCAACTGTCGATGGTAGGTTCTGCGCCTACCATGGTTTGTAACGGGTAACGGGGGAATCAGGGTTCGATTCCGGAGAGGGAGCCTGAGAAACGGCTACCACATCCAAGGAAGGCAGCAGGCGCGCAAATTACCCACTCCCGGCACGGGGAGGTAGTGACGAAAAATAACGATACGGGACTCATCCGAGGCCCCGTAATCGGAATGAGTACACTTTAAATCCTTTAACGAGTATCTATTGGAGGGCAAGTCTGGTGCCAGCAGCCGCGGTAATTCCAGCTCCAATAGCGTATATTAAAGTTGTTGCGGTTAAAAAAGCTCGTAGTTGGATTTGTGTCCCACGCTGTTGGTTCACCGCCCGTCGGTGTTTAACTGGCATGTATCGTGGGACGTCCTGCCGGTGGGGCGAGCCGAAGGCGTGCGACCGCCCCGTGCGTGCTCGTGCGTCCCGAGGCGGACCCCGTTGAAATCCTACCAGGGTGCTCTTTATTGAGTGTCTCGGTGGGCCGGCACGTTTACTTTGAACAAATTAGAGTGCTTAAAGCAGGCAAGCCCGCCTGAATACTGTGTGCATGGAATAATGGAATAGGACCTCGGTTCTATTTTGTTGGTTTTCGGAACCCGAGGTAATGATTAATAGGGACAGGCGGGGGCATTCGTATTGCGACGTTAGAGGTGAAATTCTTGGATCGTCGCAAGACGAACAGAAGCGAAAGCATTTGCCAAGTATGTTTTCATTAATCAAGAACGAAAGTTAGAGGTTCGAAGGCGATCAGATACCGCCCTAGTTCTAACCATAAACGATGCCAGCCAGCGATCCGCCGCAGTTCCTCCGATGACTCGGCGGGCAGCCTCCGGGAAACCAAAGCTTTTGGGTTCCGGGGGAAGTATGGTTGCAAAGCTGAAACTTAAAGGAATTGACGGAAGGGCACCACCAGGAGTGGAGCCTGCGGCTTAATTTGACTCAACACG
>NW_025727007.1:52500-60000 GCF_021461385.2 Schistocerca piceifrons | reverse complement strand
CTAACCCATGTTGTACCTTAACCTAACCCATGTTGTACCTTAACCTAACCCATGTTGTGCCTTAACCTAACCCATGTTGTGCCTTAACCTAACCCATGTTGTCCCCTAACCTAACCCAAGTTGTCCCCTAACCTAACCCATGTTGTCCCTTAACCTAACCCATGTTGTGCCTTAACCTAACCCATGTTGTGCCTTAACCTAACCCATGTTGTCCCCTAACCTAACCCATGTTGTCCCCTAACCTAACCCATGTTGTGCCTTAACCTAACCCATGTTGTCCCCTAACCTAACCCATGTTGTGCCTTAACCTAACCCATGTTGTCCCCTAACCTAACCCATGTTGTCCCCTAACCTAACCCATGTTGTGCCTTAACCTAACCCATGTTGTGCCTTACCTAACCCATGTTGTCCCCTAACCTAACCCAAGTTGTCCCCTAACCTAACCCATGTTGTCCCCTAACCTAACCCATGTTGTGCCTTAACCTAACCCATGTTGTGCCTTAACCTAACCCATGTTGTGCCTTAACCTAACCCATGTTGTCCCCTAACCTAACCCATGTTGTCCCCTAACCTAACCCATGTTGTGCCTTAACCTAACCCATGTTGTCCCCTAACCTAACCCATGTTGTGCCTTAACCTAACCCATGTTGTCCCCTAACCTAACCCATGTTGTCCCCTAACCTAACCCATGTTGTCCCCTAACCTAACCCATGTTGTGCCTTAACCTAACCCATGTTGTGCCTTAACCTAACCCATGTTGTCCCCTAACCTAACCCATGTTGTCCCCTAACCTAACCCATGTTGTCCCCTAACCTAACCCATGTTGTCCCCTAACCTAACCCATGTTGTCCCCTAACCTAACCCATGTTGTCCCCTAACCTAACCCATGTTGTCCCCTAACCTAACCCATGTTGTCCCCTAACCTAACCCATGTTGTCCCCTAACCTAACCCATGTTGTCCCCTAACCTAACCATGTTGTGCCCTAACCTAACCCATGTTGTGCCTAACCTAACCCATGTTGTGCCCTAACCTAACCCATGTTGTGCCTTAACCTAACCCATGTTGTGCCTTAACCTAACCCATGTTGTCCCTAACCTAACCCAAGTTGTCCCCTAACCTAACCCATGTTGTCCCCTAACCTAACCCATGTTGTGCCTTAACCTAACCCATGTTGTGCCTTAACCTAACCCATGTTGTGCCTTAACCTAACCCATGTTGTCCCTAACCTAACCCATGTTGTCCCCTAACCTAACCCATGTTGTGCCTTAACCTAACCCATGTTGTCCCCTAACCTAACCCATGTTGTGCCTTAACCTAACCCATGTTGTCCCCTAACCTAACCCATGTTGTCCCCTAACCTAACCCATGTTGTCCCCCTAACCTAACCCATGTTGTGCCTTAACCTAACCCATGTTGTGCCTTAACCTAACCCATGTTGTGCCGTAACCTAACCCATGTTGTGCCTTAACCTAACCCATGTTGTGCCTTAACCTAACCCATGTTGTGCCTTAACCTAACCCATGTTGTGCCTTAACCTAACCCATGTTGTGCCTTAAACCTAACCCACGTTGTCCCCTAACGTAACCCACGTTGTCCCCTAACGTAACCCACGTTGTCCCCTAACGTAACCCACGTTGTCCCCTAACGTAACCCACGTTGTCCCCTAACGTAACCCACGTTGTCCCCTAACGTAACCCACGTTGTCCCCTAACGTAACCCACGTTGTCGCCTATCGTAACCCACGTTGTCGCCTAAACCTGCTCTGTAATTGTTATACGACTCGTTCAATTAGTGTAGTGTTTGCCCACCCGCAACCCTCGCAATATAGTTCGCTACTCGCACTGCCCGCTCCCCTGTGTATCGCTTCATGTTAAACACCTTGCAAGTCTTGCTGACTTTCCACATGCTCCTGCTGTACACTGTAATGTGGATGGCAGCAGGGCGTACATGCCGCCCCCCCCCCCCCCCACCTCTCCCCACGTCCCCACCTTGCCCCCTGCCTTCGCAAGGTGGTTGGTGACAAGTTTGCATGTTCAATGCCCTTCGCATGCGACGTACGCAGGCTACGTTGTGGTGCGGCCTGTGTCAACTGTCCGCTGATGTCGTACGCGTGAACCACAATCTGTACTGCACATTCGTCCCTTATGTACTGAATGATACATCGTGGCACATGTGTGACCGTACAACGACTGCGCCCCAAAAACGGCGGACCATACAGTGCAAATATTGTGCACGCAGCTACGTGTCGTCTCCCTATGAGAGCTGGATTGCAGTGTGGTACGCCATAGAGACGTGTGGGAGGAACGGACGCCGTGGATGGCGATCAGCATGAGCTGTCTGTTGATGTATTCGGACCTAGTCGTCTCTCCTCACACACCGTGATGGCATGGTGCAGCGCGTTCCA
Organism: Schistocerca piceifrons; assembly: GCF_021461385.2. NCBI lineage: Eukaryota > Metazoa > Arthropoda > Insecta > Orthoptera > Acrididae > Schistocerca > Schistocerca piceifrons. The sequence goes on along the minus strand of NW_025727007.1, from coordinate 57,595 downwards.
TATCTGCGACATGCTACAGAAGCCGGTTGACAGTCGTTCGAGCAATGGACATCGCATACGTACGGGGGCCACCTTCCACGTATTGTCTAGGCGTGCACATTTTGTTGCGTGTATGTGGGCAGACGTAGTGTGGCGTGACACCTGACACAGGCATGCAATAATGGTTGAAGTTGCAAATGGCGATGGACGCCTACGTTTTCTGGTGAAGTTACGCAAATGAAGAAATGGTAACCCGTTGTGGTGCGGTTGTTCTCGCTAGGGGTGAATCGGTGATGGCGACGATAGGTTGAGGTACTAACCGGTTGTTCCAGCGATACCCACCATGCCGACGAAACTGAACGGCATCTGGGTGTGAAGCGATACGCGGCGGTGGCTGGGTGGGACCGTCCCCGGCCGGTGAGGGGGCGCCTCCCGGCGTGCTGGCCGCGCGGTGCGTGGGCGCACGCGCTACAGCCGGCTGGTGGGGGCGGCCAGTGGCAGGCGCGCCGGCCGACGGACGCGGCAGGCGTCGCAGCTGCGCGCCGGCGCACCCTGCGCGCGGCGCCGTGCGGCCAAAGTAGGTCCTCGCGGGCCCGGTGCGAAGCGCGGTGGACATCTGCAGTGTGCTGGTCCGATTGAGGACTGTGTGCGTTGAGGATGCGCCGCCGCCCGGCGCTCGGCGCCGCGACGCCGTCTGCTGCTCGGTCGCCCCAGCGGTTCTCGCTGGTGGTTTGTATCGCAGCTGTGCGGATGTGTTGGCGTGTGCGCTGTGCTGGGAGAGTTCGCTTCGGCACCCAAGTGGGGCTTTTGTCCTTCTGTGGCGCTGGCGTTGGAGCTGCCGGTCACCGTAGGTGGCGCGTGTTGTCTCCCGCCGGCAATGCCACGACAGCACGCTCCCGGGCCTCTGTCGGCAGCGGCAAGCTCAGTTGGGAGCACGGGTGGTCGCACCGAAAGCGTCTACTCGCCTAACTCCGGGCGATTGCGCCTCTCTCGAACCCGACCAAGTACTTGGGACGGCGCTGCGCGCCGCCGGGACCTGAGAGGGTTTCGAGGTGTATTGTGCAGGGGAGCTCAGCCTCCTCCTGTTTGCAGAATGATTGAGCGGACGCTTGCGTGTTCGCGCGGGCCCCCGGGACACACTCCCGGGCGGCCGGCTGCTCAGCTCTAGTTGACGCAGCTCCCTGGTTGATCCTGCCAGTAGTCATATGCTTGTCTCAAAGATTAAGCCATGCATGTCTCAGTACAAGCCGCATTAAGGTGAAACCGCGAATGGCTCATTAAATCAGTTATGGTTCCTTAGATCGTACCCACGTTACTTGGATAACTGTGGTAATTCTAGAGCTAATACATGCAAACAGAGTCCCGACCAGAGATGGAAGGGACGCTTTTATTAGATCAAAACCAATCGGTCGGCTCGTCCGGTCCGTTTGCCTTGGTGACTCTGAATAACTTTGGGCTGATCGCACGGTCCTCGTACCGGCGACGCATCTTTCAAATGTCTGCCTTATCAACTGTCGATGGTAGGTTCTGCGCCTACCATGGTTGTAACGGGTAACGGGGAATCAGGGTTCGATTCCGGAGAGGGAGCCTGAGAAACGGCTACCACATCCAAGGAAGGCAGCAGGCGCGCAAATTACCCACTCCCGGCACGGGGAGGTAGTGACGAAAAATAACGATACGGGACTCATCCGAGGCCCCGTAATCGGAATGAGTACACTTTAAATCCTTTAACGAGTATCTATTGGAGGGCAAGTCTGGTGCCAGCAGCCGCGGTAATTCCAGCTCCAATAGCGTATATTAAAGTTGTTGCGGTTAAAAAGCTCGTAGTTGGATTTGTGTCCCACGCTGTTGGTTCACCGCCCGTCGGTGTTTAACTGGCATGTATCGTGGGACGTCCTGCCGGTGGGGCGAGCCGAAGGCGTGCGACCGCCCCGTGCGTGCTCGTGCGTCCCGAGGCGGACCCCGTTGAAATCCTACCAGGGTGCTCTTTATTGAGTGTCTCGGTGGGCCGGCACGTTTACTTTGAACAAATTAGAGTGCTTAAAGCAGGCAAGCCCGCCTGAATACTGTGTGCATGGAATAATGGAATAGGACCTCGGTTCTATTTTGTTGGTTTTCGGAACCCGAGGTAATGATTAATAGGGACAGGCGGGGGCATTCGTATTGCGACGTTAGAGGTGAAATTCTTGGATCGTCGCAAGACGAACAGAAGCGAAAGCATTTGCCAAGTATGTTTTCATTAATCAAGAACGAAAGTTAGAGGTTCGAAGGCGATCAGATACCGCCCTAGTTCTAACCATAAACGATGCCAGCCAGCGATCCGCCGCAGTTCCTCCGATGACTCGGCGGGCAGCCTCCGGGAAACCAAAGCTTTTGGGTTCCGGGGGAAGTATGGTTGCAAAGCTGAAACTTAAAGGAATTGACGGAAGGGCACCACCAGGAGTGGAGCCTGCGGCTTAATTTGACTCAACACGGGAAACCTCACCAGGCCCGGACACCGGAAGGATTGACAGATTGATAGCTCTTTCTTGATTCGGTGGGTGGTGGTGCATGGCCGTTCTTAGTTGGTGGAGCGATTTGTCTGGTTAATTCCGATAACGAACGAGACTCTAGCCTGCTAACTAGTCGCGTGACATCCTTCGTGCTGTCAGCGATTACTTTTCTTCTTAGAGGGACAGGCGGCTTCTAGCCGCACGAGATTGAGCAATAACAGGTCTGTGATGCCCTTAGATGTTCTGGGCCGCACGCGCGCTACACTGAAGGAATCAGCGTGTCTTCCTAGGCCGAAAGGTCGGGGTAACCCGCTGAACCTCCTTCGTGCTAGGGATTGGGGCTTGCAATTGTTCCCCATGAACGAGGAATTCCCAGTAAGCGCGAGTCATAAGCTCGCGTTGATTACGTCCCTGCCCTTTGTACACACCGCCCGTCGCTACTACCGATTGAATGATTTAGTGAGGTCTTCGGACTGGTACGCGGCATTGACTCTGTCGTTGCCGATGCTACCGGAAAGATGACCAAACTTGATCATTTAGAGGAAGTAAAAGTCGTAACAAGGTTTCCGTAGGTGAACCTGCGGAAGGATCATTACCGACTAGACTGCATGTCTTTCGATGTGCGTGTCGTGTCGCGCAACACGCTACCTGTACGGCTCGCAGTAGCCGTGCGCCGCGTGCGGAACCACGCGTGCCTCTCAAAACTAGCGGCAATGTTGTGTGGTACGAGCGCTGAAGCGCTGGAGCGGCTGGCCTGCGGCACCTGGCGCCTGGCGCCGGTTTTGAATGACTTTCGCCCGAGTGCCTGTCCGCTCCGGTGTGGAGCCGTACGACGCCCGTCGGCCGTGAGGCCGTTGGACACAGAACGCTGGAACAGGGGCCGCCACACGCCTCACTCACCGCCTATGCGACCGTCTCGAAAGAGACGGCGGAAACTTGAGAAAAGATCACCCAGGACGGTGGATCACTCGGCTCGTGGGTCGATGAAGAACGCAGCAAATTGCGCGTCGACATGTGAACTGCAGGACACATGAACATCGACGTTTCGAACGCACATTGCGGTCCATGGATTCCGTTCCCGGGCCACGTCTGGCTGAGGGTCGGCTACGTATACTGAAGCGCGCGGCGTTTGCCCCGCTTCGCAGACCTGGGAGTGTCGCGGCCGCCTGTGGGGCCGGCCGCGTCTCCTCAAACGTGCGATGCGCGCCCGTCGCCTGGCGGTTCGCATACCGGTACTTTCTCGGTAGCGTGCACAGCCGGCTGGCGGTGTGGCGTGCGACACCTCGTACAACGACCTCAGAGCAGGCGAGACTACCCGCTGAATTTAAGCATATTACTAAGCGGAGGAAAAGAAACTAACAAGGATTCCCCCAGTAGCGGCGAGCGAACAGGGAAGAGTCCAGCACCGAACCCCGCAGGCTGCCGCCTGTCGTGGCATGTGGTGTTTGGGAGGGTCCACTACCCCGACGCCTCGCGCCGAGCCCAAGTCCAACTTGAATGAGGCCACGGCCCGTAGAGGGTGCCAGGCCCGTAGCGGCCGGTGCGAGCGTCGGCGGGACCTCTCCTTCGAGTCGGGTTGCTTGAGAGTGCAGCTCCAAGTGGGTGGTAAACTCCATCTGAGACTAAATATGACCACGAGACCGATAGCGAACAAGTACCGTGAGGGAAAGTTGAAAAGAACTTTGAAGAGAGAGTTCAAAAGTACGTGAAACCGTTCTGGGGTAAACGTGAGAAGTCCGAAAGGTCGAACGGGTGAGATTCACGCCCATCCGGCCACTGGCCTCCGCCCTCGGCAGATGGGGCCGGCCGCCCGCGCGGAGCAATCCGCGGCGGGGTCGTGTCCGGTTGCCTTTCCACTCGCCGCGGGGTGGGGCCGTTCCGGTGTGCGGTGGGCCGCACTTCTCCCCTAGTAGGACGTCGCGACCCGCTGGGTGCCGGCCTACGGCCCGGGTGCGCAGCCTGTCCTTCCGCGGGCCTCGGTTCGCGTCTGTTGGGCAGAGCCCCGGTGTCCTGGCTGGCTGCCCGGCGGTATATCTGGAGGAGTCGATTCGCCCCTTTGGGCGCTCGGGCTCCCGGCAAGCGCGCGCGGTTCTTCCCGGATGACGGACCTACCTGGCCCGGCCCCGGACCCGCGCCGCTGTTGGCTCGGGATGCTCTCGGGCGGAATAATCGCTCCCGTCAGCGGCGCTTCAGCTTTGGACAATTTCACGACCCGTCTTGAAACACGGACCAAGGAGTCTAACATGTGCGCGAGTCATTGGGCTGTACGAAACCTAAAGGCGTAATGAAAGTGAAGGTCTCGCCTTGCGCGGGCCGAGGGAGGATGGGGCTTCCCCGCCCTTCACGGGGCGGCGGCCTCCGCACTCCCGGGGCGTCTCGTCCTCATTGCGAGGTGAGGCGCACCTAGAGCGTACACGTTGGGACCCGAAAGATGGTGAACTATGCCTGGCCAGGACGAAGTCAGGGGAAACCCTGATGGAGGTCCGTAGCGATTCTGACGTGCAAATCGATCGTCGGAGCTGGGTATAGGGGCGAAAGACTAATCGAACCATCTAGTAGCTGGTTCCCTCCGAAGTTTCCCTCAGGATAGCTGGTGCTCGTACGAGTCTCATCCGGTAAAGCGA
>NW_025727007.1:42500-47500 GCF_021461385.2 Schistocerca piceifrons | reverse complement strand
CCTAACCCATGTTGTGCCTTAACCTAACCCATGTTGTGCCTTAACCTAACCCATGTTGTCCCCTAACCTAACCCATGTTGTCCCCTAACCTAACCCATGTTGTGCCTTAACCTAACCCATGTTGTCCCCTAACCTAACCCATGTTGTGCCTTAACCTAACCCATGTTGTCCCCTAACCTAACCCATGTTGTCCCCTAACCTAACCCATGTTGTCCCCTAACCTAACCCATGTTGTGCCTTAACCTAACCCATGTTGTGCCTTAACCTAACCCATGTTGTCCCCTAACCTAACCCAAGTTGTCCCCTAACCTAACCCATGTTGTCCCCCTAACCTAACCCATGTTGTGCCTTAACCTAACCCATGTTGTGCCTTAACCTAACCCATGTTGTGCCTTAACCTAACCCATGTTGTCCCCTAACCTAACCCATGTTGTCCCCTAACCTAACCCATGTTGTGCCTTAACCTAACCCCATGTTGTCCCCTAACCTAACCCATGTTGTGCCTTAACCTAACCCATGTTGTCCCCTAACCTAACCCATGTTGTCCCCTAACCTAACCCATGTTGTCCCCTAACCTAACCCATGTTGTGCCTTAACCTAACCCATGTTTGTGCCTTAACCTAACCCATGTTGTCCCCTAACCTAACCCATGTTGTCCCCTAACCTAACCCATGTTGTCCCCTAACCTAACCCATGTTGTCCCCTAACCTAACCCATGTTGTCCCCTAACCTAACCCATGTTGTCCCCTAACCTAACCCATGTTGTCCCCTAACCTAACCCATGTTGTCCCCTAACCTAACCCATGTTGTCCCCTAACCTAACCCATGTTGTCCCCTAACCTAACCCATGTTGTGCCCTAACCTAACCCATGTTGTGCCCTAACCTAACCCATGTTGTGCCCTAACCTAACCCATGTTGTGCCTTAACCTAACCCATGTTGTCCCCTAACCTAACCCATGTTGTCCCCTAACCTAACCCATGTTGTCCCCTAACCTAACCCATGTTGTCCCCTAACCTAACCCATGTTGTGCCTTAACCTAACCCATGTTGTCCCCTAACCTAACCCATGTTGTCCCCTAACCTAACCCATGTTGTCCCCTAACCTAACCCATGTTGTCCCCCTAACCTAACCCATGTTGTCCCCTAACCTAAACCATGTTGTCCCCTAACCTAACCCATGTTGTCCCCTAACCTAACCCATGTTGTCCCCTAACCTAACCCATGTTGTGCCCTAACCTAACCCATGTTGTCCCCTAACCTAACCCATGTTGTGCCTTAACCTAACCCATGTTGTGCCTTAACCTAACCCATGTTGTCCCTAACCTAACCCATGTTGTCCCCTAACCTAACCCATGTTGTGCCTTAACCTAACCCATGTTGTGCCGTAACCTAACCCATGTTGTGCCTTAACCTAACCCATGTTGTGCCTTAACCTAACCCATGTTGTGCCTTAACCCTAACCCATGTTGTGCCTTAACCTAACCCATGTTGTGCCTTAACCTAACCCACGTTGTCCCCTAACGTAACCCACGTTGTCCCCTAACGTAACCCACGTTGTCCCCTAACGTAACCCACGTTGTCCCCTAACGTAACCCACGTTGTCCCCTAACGTAACCCACGTTGTCCCCTAACGTAACCCACGTTGTCCCCTAACGTAACCCACGTTGTCGCCTATCGTAACCCACGTTGTCGCCTAAACCTGCTCTGTAATTGTTATACGACTCGTTCAATTAGTGTAGTGTTGCCCACCCGCAACCCTCGCAATATAGTTCGCTACTCGCACTGCCCGCTCCCCTGTGTATCGCTTCATGTTAAACACCTTGCAAGTCTTGCTGACTTTCCACATGCTCCTGCTGTACACTGTAATGTGGATGGCAGCAGGGCGTACATGCCGCCCCCCCCCCCCCCCCCACCTCTCCCCACGTCCCCACCTTGCCCCCTGCCTTCGCAAGGTGGTTGGTGACAAGTTTGCATGTTCAATGCCCTTCGCATGCGACGTACGCAGGCTACGTTGTGGTGCGGCCTGTGTCAACTGTCCGCTGATGTCGTACGCGTGAACCAACAATCTGTACTGCACATTCGTCCTTATGTACTGAATGATACATCGTGGCACATGTGTGACCGTACAACGACTGCGCCCAAAAACGGCGGACCATACAGTGCAAATATTGTGCACGCAGCTACGTGTCGTCTCCCTATGAGAGCTGGATTGCAGTGTGGTACGCCATAGAGACGTGTGGGAGGAACGGACGCCGTGGATGGCGATCAGCATGAGCTGTCTGTTGATGTATTCCGGACCTAGTCGTCTCTCCTCACACACCGTGATGGCATGGTGCAGCGCGTTCCATATCTGCGACATGCTACAGAAGCCGGTTGACAGTCGTTCGAGCAATGGACATCGCATACGTACGGGGGCCACCCTTCCACGTATTGTCTAGGCGTGCACATTTTGTTGCGTGTATGTGGGCAGACGTAGTGTGGCGTGACACCTGACACAGGCATGCAATAATGGTTGAAGTTGCAAATGGCGATGGACGCCTACGTTTTCTGGTGAAGTTACGCAAATGAAGAAATGGTAACCGTTGTGGTGCGGTTGTTCTCGCTAGGGGTGAATCGGTGATGGCGACGATAGGTTGAGGTACTAACCGGTTGTTCCAGCGATACCCACCATGCCGACGAAACTGAACGGCATCTGGTGTGAAGCGATACGCGGCGGTGGCTGGGTGGGACCGTCCCCGGCCGGTGAGGGGGCGCCTCCCGGCGTGCTGGCCGCGGCGGTGCGTGGGCGCACGCGCTACAGCCGGCTGGTGGGGGGCGGCCAGTGGCAGGCGCGCCGGCCGACGGACGCGGCAGGCGTCGCAGCTGCGCGCCGGCGCACCCTGCGCGCGGCGCCGTGCGGCCAAAGTAGGTCCTCGCGGGCCCGGTGCGAAGCGCGGTGGACATCTGCAGTGTGCTGGTCCGATTGAGGACTGTGTGCGTTGAGGATGCGCCGCCGCCCGGCGCTCGCGCCGCGGACGCCGTCTGCTGCTCGGTCGCCCCAGCGGTTCTCGCTGGTGGTTTGTATCGCAGCTGTGCGGATGTGTTGGCGTGTGCGCTGTGCTGGGAGAGTTCGCTTCGGCACCCAAGTGGGGCTTTTGTCCTTCTGTGGCGCTGGCGTTGGAGCTGCCGGTCACCGTAGGTGGCGCGTGTTGTCTCCCGCCGGCAATGCCACGACAGCACGCTCCCGGGCCTCTGTCGGCAGCGGCAAGCTCAGTTGGGAGCACGGGTGGTCGCACCGAAAGCGTCTACTCGCCTAACTCCGGGCGATTGCGCCTCTCTCGAACCCGACCAAGTACTTGGGACGGCGCTGCGCGCCGCCGGGACCTGAGAGGGTTTCGAGGTGTATTGTGCAGGGGAGCTCAGCCTCCTCCTGTTTGCAGAATGATTGAGCGGACGCTTGCGTGTTCGCGCGGGCCCCCGGGACACACTCCCGGGCGGCCGGCTGCTCAGCTCTAGTTGACGCAGCTCCCTGGTTGATCCTGCCAGTAGTCATATGCTTGTCTCAAAGATTAAGCCATGCATGTCTCAGTACAAGCCGCATTAAGGTGAAACCGCGAATGGCTCATTAAATCAGTTATGGTTCCTTAGATCGTACCCACGTTACTTGGATAACTGTGGTAATTCTAGAGCTAATACATGCAAACAGAGTCCCGACCAGAGATGGAAGGGACGCTTTTATTAGATCAAAACCAATCGGTCGGCTCGTCCGGTCCGTTTGCCTTGGTGACTCTGAATAACTTTGGGCTGATCGCACGGTCCTCGTACCGGCGACGCATCTTTCAAATGTCTGCCTTATCAACTGTCGATGGTAGGTTCTGCGCCTACCATGGTTGTAACGGGTAACGGGGAATCAGGGTTCGATTCCGGAGAGGGAGCCTGAGAAACGGCTACCACATCCAAGGAAGGCAGCAGGCGCGCAAATTACCCACTCCCGGCACGGGGAGGTAGTGACGAAAAATAACGATACGGGACTCATCCGAGGCCCCGTAATCGGAATGAGTACACTTTAAATCCTTTAACGAGTATCTATTGGAGGGCAAGTCTGGTGCCAGCAGCCGCGGTAATTCCAGCTCCAATAGCGTATATTAAAGTTGTTGCGGTTAAAAAGCTCGTAGTTGGATTTGTGTCCCACGCTGTTGGTTCACCGCCCGTCGGTGTTTAACTGGCATGTATCGTGGGACGTCCTGCCGGTGGGGCGAGCCGAAGGCGTGCGACCGCCCCGTGCGTGCTCGTGCGTCCCGAGGCGGACCCCGTTGAAATCCTACCAGGGTGCTCTTTATTGAGTGTCTCGGTGGGCCGGCACGTTTACTTTGAACAAATTAGAGTGCTTAAAGCAGGCAAGCCCGCCTGAATACTGTGTGCATGGAATAATGGAATAGGACCTCGGTTCTATTTTGTTGGTTTTCGGAACCCGAGGTAATGATTAATAGGGACAGGCGGGGGCATTCGTATTGCGACGTTAGAGGTGAAATTCTTGGATCGTCGCAAGACGAACAGAAGCGAAAGCATTTGCCAAGTATGTTTTCATTAATCAAGAACGAAAGTTAGAGGTTCGAAGGCGATCAGATACCGCCCTAGTTCTAACCATAAACGATGCCAGCCAGCGATCCGCCGCAGTTCCTCCGATGACTCGGCGGGCAGCCTCCGGGAAACCAAAGCTTTTGGGTTCCGGGGGAAGTATGGTTGCAAAGCTGAAACTTAAAGGAATTGACGGAAGGGCACCACCAGGAGTGGAGCCTGCGGCTTAATTTGACTCAACACGGGAAACCTCACCAGGCCCGGACACCGGAAGGATTGACAGATTGATAGCTCTTTCTTGATTCGGTGGGTGGTGGTGCATGGCCGTTCTTAGTTGGTGGAGCGATTTGTCTGGTTAATTCCGATAACGAACGAGACTCTAGCCTGCTAACTAGTCGCGTGACATCCTTCGTGCTGTCAGCGATTACTTTTCTTCTTAGAG
>NW_025727007.1:30000-35000 GCF_021461385.2 Schistocerca piceifrons | reverse complement strand
TTGTCCCCTAACCTAACCCATGTTGTCCCCTAACCTAACCCATGTTGTGCCTTAACCTAACCCATGTTGTCCCCTAACCTAACCCATGTTGTGCCTTAACCTAACCCATGTTGTCCCCTAACCTAACCCATGTTGTCCCCTAACCTAACCCATGTTGTCCCCTAACCTAACCCATGTTGTGCCTTAACCTAACCCATGTTGTGCCTTAACCTAACCCATGTTGTCCCCTAACCTAACCCAAGTTGTCCCCTAACCTAACCCATGTTGTCCCCTAACCTAACCCATGTTGTGCCTTAACCTAACCCATGTTGTGCCTTAACCTAACCCATGTTGTGCCTTAACCTAACCCATGTTGTCCCCTAACCTAACCCATGTTGTCCCCTAACCTAACCCATGTTGTGCCTTAACCTAACCCATGTTGTCCCCTAACCTAACCCATGTTGTGCCTTAACCTAACCCATGTTGTCCCCTAACCTAACCCATGTTGTCCCCTAACCTAACCCATGTTGTCCCCTAACCTAACCCATGTTGTGCCTTAACCTAACCCATGTTGTGCCTTAACCTAACCCATGTTGTCCCCTAACCTAACCCATGTTGTCCCCTAACCTAACCCATGTTGTCCCCTAACCTAACCCATGTTGTCCCCTAACCTAACCCATGTTGTCCCCTAACCTAACCCATGTTGTCCCCTAACCTAACCCATGTTGTCCCCTAACCTAACCCATGTTGTCCCCTAACCTAACCCATGTTGTCCCCTAACCTAACCCATGTTGTCCCCTAACCTAACCCATGTTGTGCCCTAACCTAACCCATGTTGTGCCCTAACCTAACCCATGTTGTGCCCTAACCTAACCCATGTTGTGCCTTAACCTAACCCATGTTGTCCCCTAACCTAACCCATGTTGTCCCCTAACCTAACCCATGTTGTCCCCTAACCTAACCCATGTTGTCCCCTAACCTAACCCATGTTGTGCCTTAACCTAACCCATGTTGTCCCCTAACCTAACCCATGTTGTCCCCTAACCTAACCCATGTTGTCCCCTAACCTAACCCATGTTGTCCCCTAACCTAACCCATGTTGTCCCCTAACCTAACCCATGTTGTCCCCTAACCTAACCCATGTTGTCCCCTAACCTAACCCATGTTGTCCCCTAACCTAACCCATGTTGTGCCCTAACCTAACCCATGTTGTCCCCTAACCTAACCCATGTTGTGCCTTAACCTAACCCATGTTGTGCCTTAACCTAACCCATGTTGTCCCCTAACCTAACCCATGTTGTCCCCTAACCTAACCCATGTTGTGCCTTAACCTAACCCATGTTGTGCCGTAACCTAACCCATGTTGTGCCTTAACCTAACCCATGTTGTGCCTTAACCTAACCCATGTTGTGCCTTAACCTAACCCATGTTGTGCCTTAACCTAACCCATGTTGTGCCTTAACCTAACCCACGTTGTCCCCTAACGTAACCCACGTTGTCCCCTAACGTAACCCACGTTGTCCCCTAACGTAACCCACGTTGTCCCCTAACGTAACCCACGTTGTCCCCTAACGTAACCCACGTTGTCCCCTAACGTAACCCACGTTGTCCCCTAACGTAACCCACGTTGTCGCCTATCGTAACCCACGTTGTCGCCTAAACCTGCTCTGTAATTGTTATACGACTCGTTCAATTAGTGTAGTGTTGCCCACCCGCAACCCTCGCAATATAGTTCGCTACTCGCACTGCCCGCTCCCCTGTGTATCGCTTCATGTTAAACACCTTGCAAGTCTTGCTGACTTTCCACATGCTCCTGCTGTACACTGTAATGTGGATGGCAGCAGGGCGTACATGCCGCCCCCCCCCCCCCCCCACCTCTCCCCACGTCCCCACCTTGCCCCCTGCCTTCGCAAGGTGGTTGGTGACAAGTTTGCATGTTCAATGCCCTTCGCATGCGACGTACGCAGGCTACGTTGTGGTGCGGCCTGTGTCAACTGTCCGCTGATGTCGTACGCGTGAACCACAATCTGTACTGCACATTCGTCCTTATGTACTGAATGATACATCGTGGCACATGTGTGACCGTACAACGACTGCGCCCAAAAACGGCGGACCATACAGTGCAAATATTGTGCACGCAGCTACGTGTCGTCTCCCTATGAGAGCTGGATTGCAGTGTGGTACGCCATAGAGACGTGTGGGAGGAACGGACGCCGTGGATGGCGATCAGCATGAGCTGTCTGTTGATGTATTCGGACCTAGTCGTCTCTCCTCACACACCGTGATGGCATGGTGCAGCGCGTTCCATATCTGCGACATGCTACAGAAGCCGGTTGACAGTCGTTCGAGCAATGGACATCGCATACGTACGGGGGCCACCTTCCACGTATTGTCTAGGCGTGCACATTTTGTTGCGTGTATGTGGGCAGACGTAGTGTGGCGTGACACCTGACACAGGCATGCAATAATGGTTGAAGTTGCAAATGGCGATGGACGCCTACGTTTTCTGGTGAAGTTACGCAAATGAAGAAATGGTAACCCGTTGTGGTGCGGTTGTTCTCGCTAGGGGTGAATCGGTGATGGCGACGATAGGTTGAGGTACTAACCGGTTGTTCCAGCGATACCCACCATGCCGACGAAACTGAACGGCATCTGGGTGTGAAGCGATACGCGGCGGTGGCTGGGTGGGACCGTCCCCGGCCGGTGAGGGGGCGCCTCCCGGCGTGCTGGCCGCGCGGTGCGTGGGCGCACGCGCTACAGCCGGCTGGTGGGGGCGGCCAGTGGCAGGCGCGCCGGCCGACGGACGCGGCAGGCGTCGCAGCTGCGCGCCGGCGCACCCTGCGCGCGGCGCCGTGCGGCCAAAGTAGGTCCTCGCGGGCCCGGTGCGAAGCGCGGTGGACATCTGCAGTGTGCTGGTCCGATTGAGGACTGTGTGCGTTGAGGATGCGCCGCCGCCCGGCGCTCGGCGCCGCGACGCCGTCTGCTGCTCGGTCGCCCCAGCGGTTCTCGCTGGTGGTTTGTATCGCAGCTGTGCGGATGTGTTGGCGTGTGCGCTGTGCTGGGAGAGTTCGCTTCGGCACCCAAGTGGGGCTTTTGTCCTTCTGTGGCGCTGGCGTTGGAGCTGCCGGTCACCGTAGGTGGCGCGTGTTGTCTCCCGCCGGCAATGCCACGACAGCACGCTCCCGGGCCTCTGTCGGCAGCGGCAAGCTCAGTTGGGAGCACGGGTGGTCGCACCGAAAGCGTCTACTCGCCTAACTCCGGGCGATTGCGCCTCTCTCGAACCCGACCAAGTACTTGGGACGGCGCTGCGCGCCGCCGGGACCTGAGAGGGTTTCGAGGTGTATTGTGCAGGGGAGCTCAGCCTCCTCCTGTTTGCAGAATGATTGAGCGGACGCTTGCGTGTTCGCGCGGGCCCCCGGGACACACTCCCGGGCGGCCGGCTGCTCAGCTCTAGTTGACGCAGCTCCCTGGTTGATCCTGCCAGTAGTCATATGCTTGTCTCAAAGATTAAGCCATGCATGTCTCAGTACAAGCCGCATTAAGGTGAAACCGCGAATGGCTCATTAAATCAGTTATGGTTCCTTAGATCGTACCCACGTTACTTGGATAACTGTGGTAATTCTAGAGCTAATACATGCAAACAGAGTCCCGACCAGAGATGGAAGGGACGCTTTTATTAGATCAAAACCAATCGGTCGGCTCGTCCGGTCCGTTTGCCTTGGTGACTCTGAATAACTTTGGGCTGATCGCACGGTCCTCGTACCGGCGACGCATCTTTCAAATGTCTGCCTTATCAACTGTCGATGGTAGGTTCTGCGCCTACCATGGTTGTAACGGGTAACGGGGAATCAGGGTTCGATTCCGGAGAGGGAGCCTGAGAAACGGCTACCACATCCAAGGAAGGCAGCAGGCGCGCAAATTACCCACTCCCGGCACGGGGAGGTAGTGACGAAAAATAACGATACGGGACTCATCCGAGGCCCCGTAATCGGAATGAGTACACTTTAAATCCTTTAACGAGTATCTATTGGAGGGCAAGTCTGGTGCCAGCAGCCGCGGTAATTCCAGCTCCAATAGCGTATATTAAAGTTGTTGCGGTTAAAAAGCTCGTAGTTGGATTTGTGTCCCACGCTGTTGGTTCACCGCCCGTCGGTGTTTAACTGGCATGTATCGTGGGACGTCCTGCCGGTGGGGCGAGCCGAAGGCGTGCGACCGCCCCGTGCGTGCTCGTGCGTCCCGAGGCGGACCCCGTTGAAATCCTACCAGGGTGCTCTTTATTGAGTGTCTCGGTGGGCCGGCACGTTTACTTTGAACAAATTAGAGTGCTTAAAGCAGGCAAGCCCGCCTGAATACTGTGTGCATGGAATAATGGAATAGGACCTCGGTTCTATTTTGTTGGTTTTCGGAACCCGAGGTAATGATTAATAGGGACAGGCGGGGGCATTCGTATTGCGACGTTAGAGGTGAAATTCTTGGATCGTCGCAAGACGAACAGAAGCGAAAGCATTTGCCAAGTATGTTTTCATTAATCAAGAACGAAAGTTAGAGGTTCGAAGGCGATCAGATACCGCCCTAGTTCTAACCATAAACGATGCCAGCCAGCGATCCGCCGCAGTTCCTCCGATGACTCGGCGGGCAGCCTCCGGGAAACCAAAGCTTTTGGGTTCCGGGGGAAGTATGGTTGCAAAGCTGAAACTTAAAGGAATTGACGGAAGGGCACCACCAGGAGTGGAGCCTGCGGCTTAATTTGACTCAACACGGGAAACCTCACCAGGCCCGGACACCGGAAGGATTGACAGATTGATAGCTCTTTCTTGATTCGGTGGGTGGTGGTGCATGGCCGTTCTTAGTTGGTGGAGCGATTTGTCTGGTTAATTCCGATAACGAACGAGACTCTAGCCTGCTAACTAGTCGCGTGATATCCTTCGTGCTGTCAGCGATTACTTTTCTTCTTAGAGGGACAGGCGGCTTCTAGCCGCACGAGATTGAGCAATAACAGGTCTGTGATGCCCTTAGATGTT
>NW_025727007.1:20000-22500 GCF_021461385.2 Schistocerca piceifrons | reverse complement strand
TAACCTAACCCATGTTGTACCTTAACCTAACCCATGTTGTACCTTAACCTAACCCATGTTGTACCTTAACCTAACCCATGTTGTACCTTAACCTAACCCATGTTGTACCTTAACCTAACCCATGTTGTACCTTAACCTAACCCATGTTGTACCTTAACCTAACCCATGTTGTACCTTAACCTAACCCATGTTGTGCCTTAACCTAACCCATGTTGTGCCTTAACCTAACCCATGTTGTGCCTTAACCTAACCCATGTTGTGCCTTAACCTAACCCATGTTGTGCCTTAACCTAACCCATGTTGTGCCTTAACCTAACCCATGTTGTGCCTTAACCTAACCCATGTTGTGCCTTAACCTAACCCATGTTGTGCCTTAACCTAACCCACGTTGTGCCTTAACCTAACCCACGTTGTGCCTTAACCTAACCCATGTTGTGCCTTAACCTAACCCATGTTGTGCCTTAACCTAACCCATGTTGTGCCTTAACCTAACCCATGTTGTGCCTTAACCTAACCCATGTTGTGCCTTAACCTAACCCATGTTGTGCCTTAACCTAACCCATGTTGTGCCTTAACCTAACCCACGTTGTGCCTTAACCTAACCCACGTTGTGCCTTAACCTAACCCACGTTGTGCCTTAACCTAACCCACGTTGTGCCTTAACCTAACCCATGTTGTGCCTTAACCTAACCCATGTTGTGCCTTAACCTAACCCATGTTGTGCCTTAACCTAACCCACGTTGTGCCTTAACCTAACCCACGTTGTGCCTTAACCTAACCCACGTTGTGCCTTAACCTAACCCACGTTGTGCCTTAACCTAACCCACGTTGTGCCTTAACCTAACCCACGTTGTGCCTTAACCTAACCCACGTTGTCCCCTAAAGTAACCCACGTTGTCCCCTAACGTAACCCACGTTGTCCCCTAACGTAACCCATGTTGTCGCCTAAACCTGCTCTGTAATTGTTATACGACTCGTTCAATTAGTGTAGTGTTGCCCACCCGCAACCCTCGCAATATAGTTCGCTACTCGCACTGCCCGCTCCCCTGTGTATCGCTTCATGTTAAACACCTTGCAAGTCTTGCTGACTTTCCACATGCTCCTGCTGTACACTGTAATGTGGATGGCAGCAGGACGTACATGCCGCCCCTCCCCACGTCCCCACCTTGCCCCCCTGCCTTCGCAAGCTGGTTGGTGAGAAGTTTGCATGTTCAATGCCCTTCGCATGCGACGTACTCAGGCTACGTTGTGGTGCGGCCTGTGTCAACCGTCCGCTAATGTCGTACGCGTAAACCACAATCTGTACTGCACATTCGTCCTTATGTACCGAATGATACATCGTGGCACATGTGTGACCGTACAACGACTGCGCCCAAAAACGGCGGACCATACAGTGCAAATATTGTGCACGCAGCTACGTGTCGTCTCCCTATGAGAGCTGGATTGCAGTGTGGTACGCCATAGAGACGTGTGGGAGGAACGGACGCCGTGGATGGCGATCAGCATGAGCTGTCTGTTGATGTATTCGGACCTAGTCGTCTCTCCTCACACACCGTGATGGCATGGTGCACCGCGTTCCATATCTGCGACATGCTACAGAGGCCGGTTGACAGTCGTTCGAGCAATGGACATCGCATACGTACGGGGGCCACCTTCCACGTATTGTCTAGGCGTGCACATTTTGTTGCGTGTATGTGGGCAGACGTAGTGTGGCGTGACACCTGACACAGGCATGCAATAATCGTTGAAGTTGCAAATGGCGATGGACGCCTGCGTTTTCTGGTGAAGTTACGCAAATGAACAAATGGTAACCTGTTGTGGTGCGGTTGTTCTCGCTAGGGGTGAATCGGTGATGGCGACGATAGGTTGAGGTACGAACCGGTTGTTCCAGCGATACCCACCATGCCGACGAAACTGAACGGCATCTGGGTGTGAAGCGATACGCGGCGGTGGCTGGGTGGGACCGTCCCCGGCCGGTGAGGGGGCGCCTCCCGGCGTGCTGGCCGCGCGGTGCGTGGGCGCACGCGCTACAGCCGGCTGGTGGGGGCGGCCAGTGGCAGGCGCGCCGGCCGACGGACGCGGCAGGCGTCGCAGCTGCGCGCCGGCGCACCCTGCGCGCGGCGCCGTGCGGCCAAAGTAGGTCCTCGCGGGCCCGGTGCGAAGCGCGGTGGACATCTTCAGTGTGCTGGTCCGATTGAGGACTGTGTGCGTTGAGGATGCGCCGCCGCCCGGCGCTCGGCGCCGCGACGCCGTCTGCTGCTCGGTCGCCCCAGCGGTTCTCGCTGGTGGTTTGTATCGCAGCTGTGCGGATGTGTTGGCGCGTGCGCTGTGCTGGGAGAGTTCGCTTCGGCACCCAAGTGGGGCTTTTGTCCTTCTGTGGCGCTGGCGTTGGAGCTGCCGGTCACCGTAGGTGGCGCGTGTTGTCTCCCGCCGGCAATGCCACGACAGCACGCTCCCGGGCCTCTGTCGGCAGCGGCAAGCTCAGTTGGGAGCACGGGTG
>NW_025727007.1:7500-10000 GCF_021461385.2 Schistocerca piceifrons | reverse complement strand
CCTAACCCATGTTGTGCCTTAACCTAACCCACGTTGTGCCTTAACCTAACCCACGTTGTGCCTTAACCTAACCCACGTTGTGCCTTAACCTAACCCACGTTGTGCCTTAACCTAACCCACGTTGTGCCTTAACCTAACCCACGTTGTGCCTTAACCTAACCCACGTTGTCCCCTAAAGTAACCCACGTTGTCCCCTAACGTAACCCACGTTGTCCCCTAACGTAACCCATGTTGTCGCCTAAACCTGCTCTGTAATTGTTATACGACTCGTTCAATTAGTGTAGTGTTGCCCACCCGCAACCCTCGCAATATAGTTCGCTACTCGCACTGCCCGCTCCCCTGTGTATCGCTTCATGTTAAACACCTTGCAAGTCTTGCTGACTTTCCACATGCTCCTGCTGTACACTGTAATGTGGATGGCAGCAGGACGTACATGCCGCCCCTCCCCACGTCCCCACCTTGCCCCCCTGCCTTCGCAAGCTGGTTGGTGAGAAGTTTGCATGTTCAATGCCCTTCGCATGCGACGTACTCAGGCTACGTTGTGGTGCGGCCTGTGTCAACCGTCCGCTAATGTCGTACGCGTAAACCACAATCTGTACTGCACATTCGTCCTTATGTACCGAATGATACATCGTGGCACATGTGTGACCGTACAACGACTGCGCCCAAAAACGGCGGACCATACAGTGCAAATATTGTGCACGCAGCTACGTGTCGTCTCCCTATGAGAGCTGGATTGCAGTGTGGTACGCCATAGAGACGTGTGGGAGGAACGGACGCCGTGGATGGCGATCAGCATGAGCTGTCTGTTGATGTATTCGGACCTAGTCGTCTCTCCTCACACACCGTGATGGCATGGTGCACCGCGTTCCATATCTGCGACATGCTACAGAGGCCGGTTGACAGTCGTTCGAGCAATGGACATCGCATACGTACGGGGGCCACCTTCCACGTATTGTCTAGGCGTGCACATTTTGTTGCGTGTATGTGGGCAGACGTAGTGTGGCGTGACACCTGACACAGGCATGCAATAATCGTTGAAGTTGCAAATGGCGATGGACGCCTGCGTTTTCTGGTGAAGTTACGCAAATGAACAAATGGTAACCTGTTGTGGTGCGGTTGTTCTCGCTAGGGGTGAATCGGTGATGGCGACGATAGGTTGAGGTACGAACCGGTTGTTCCAGCGATACCCACCATGCCGACGAAACTGAACGGCATCTGGGTGTGAAGCGATACGCGGCGGTGGCTGGGTGGGACCGTCCCCGGCCGGTGAGGGGGCGCCTCCCGGCGTGCTGGCCGCGCGGTGCGTGGGCGCACGCGCTACAGCCGGCTGGTGGGGGCGGCCAGTGGCAGGCGCGCCGGCCGACGGACGCGGCAGGCGTCGCAGCTGCGCGCCGGCGCACCCTGCGCGCGGCGCCGTGCGGCCAAAGTAGGTCCTCGCGGGCCCGGTGCGAAGCGCGGTGGACATCTTCAGTGTGCTGGTCCGATTGAGGACTGTGTGCGTTGAGGATGCGCCGCCGCCCGGCGCTCGGCGCCGCGACGCCGTCTGCTGCTCGGTCGCCCCAGCGGTTCTCGCTGGTGGTTTGTATCGCAGCTGTGCGGATGTGTTGGCGCGTGCGCTGTGCTGGGAGAGTTCGCTTCGGCACCCAAGTGGGGCTTTTGTCCTTCTGTGGCGCTGGCGTTGGAGCTGCCGGTCACCGTAGGTGGCGCGTGTTGTCTCCCGCCGGCAATGCCACGACAGCACGCTCCCGGGCCTCTGTCGGCAGCGGCAAGCTCAGTTGGGAGCACGGGTGGTCGCACCGAAAGCGTCTACTCGCCTAACTCCGGGCGATTGCGCCTCTCTCGAACCCGACCAAGTACTTGGGACGGCGCTGCGCGCCGCCGGGACCTGAGAGGGTTTCGAGGTGTATTGTGCAGGGGAGCTCAGCCTCCTCCTGTTTGCAGAATGATTGAGCGGACGCTTGCGTGTTCGCGCGGGCCCCCGGGACACACTCCCGGGCGGCCGGCTGCTCAGCTCTAGTTGACGCAGCTCCCTGGTTGATCCTGCCAGTAGTCATATGCTTGTCTCAAAGATTAAGCCATGCATGTCTCAGTACAAGCCGCATTAAGGTGAAACCGCGAATGGCTCATTAAATCAGTTATGGTTCCTTAGATCGTACCCACGTTACTTGGATAACTGTGGTAATTCTAGAGCTAATACATGCAAACAGAGTCCCGACCAGAGATGGAAGGGACGCTTTTATTAGATCAAAACCAATCGGTCGGCTCGTCCGGTCCGTTTGCCTTGGTGACTCTGAATAACTTTGGGCTGATCGCACGGTCCTCGTACCGGCGACGCATCTTTCAAATGTCTGCCTTATCAACTGTCGATGGTAGGTTCTGCGCCTACCATGGTTGTAACGGGTAACGGGGAATCAGGGTTCGATTCCGGAGAGGGAGCCTGAGAAACGGCTACCACATCCAAGGAAGGCAGCAGGCGCGCAAATTACCCACTCCCGGC